>NC_079897.1:10683283-10983283 GCF_024868665.1 Triplophysa rosa | reverse complement strand
CAGTTAATTAATAGAGTACAAAAGAAGATAACTGTGTGTTGTGTGAGGCAGAGAGCGAGAGAAAGAGAGGACCTTAGAGGTCATTTTACTCATTGAAAGGTGAATACAGAGCAATATGATCACCCCTCACACTTGTATGGAATTCCAAAATTGACAATATAAAAAATAAATAAATACAAAAATAAATCCATGAAGAAATGTAAAAAAGCAAAAATAAATGAGTATTTATACTTTTATTTCCTTATTTATGGGTAATTATATATTTTTCATGCTTATTTATTTTTTCATTTATTTATTTATACATTTATTTATTTCCACTTTTATTTATTTCAACATTTATTCATGTATATATGTATTTATTCCTACATTTATTTATTTTTACATTTATTTATTTCTACATTTATTTATTTATGTATTTCTTTGTCTGTATGCTAATGAGTGGGGGCGTGTTTCACCTCAGACATTAGCAATCGATCTCAGAGCGGCGGTGCTGAAGCTTTGAGGCCACAGGGACACCTTGTGGTGTGACCGAACGAAACGAGGTTGACGAAGTTGCATAGAGAAGGCAATCGAGTCATTTAATGTCACCCTAACTGTATGTAGATAGGGTTACCACACATAGCCTACATACTCTTTATTAGGGACATTGCCGTAAAACATTATTCGGTCAAGATTTCTAAAATGTCTTTGCACACATGAACAGAAACTGCACAACAACAGGTCTGCTATGAGACACTTGGAAGAATACACTTGGACATGGAAGCGCGTGAAATTATCCACTAGTGATCACATTTATTGTAAATGCGCTGGATGAAGTCTACGCAAGCATTATGATCAATGCGTTTGAAACGCGTCTGCAAATACAGTTTACAGTCGCGTTTCCTAACTTTGCAATGCATAATACGTGGCATTTCGAATGCTTAAGTTATAACGCATATTTCCATAGGCGTAATTTGCGGGTGGACGGGTGGGTCATGTCCCCACCACTTTTTGCCAAAGTCAATTTTGTTGCTTTGTAAGCAGAGGCAATTTCTAACAACTCCGCCCATCAGTTTCAGATTGGAATAGACAAAGTGTAAGAAACGCACATGAACATCAACTTCTCCAGTGGCGTAGAGCGTAAAGCGTGTTACCTACTTCATGTCGTCGTGGGTTCGGCACTGCTGTCCGCTGAACTTTTTCCCTGTCACATATCAGATTGTAAAGGTATTTATTTGTATTAAACGATGAAAATATTTGAAAATGGCTGTTCAAGTCATACATGTACCAAACATTTTGCGCTTAATTGCACTTTGATGCTATATATTCGTCCTTATTTTGGATTTTTGGATTTTGGATTCAATTTATTGTCATTGCACATGTACAAGTACAAGGCAACGAAATGTGACCTCTGCATTTAACCCATCCAGAGAGTAGTGAACACACATACCCCCGGAGCAGTGGGCAGCTATCCCTACAGCGCCCGGGGAGCAAGTAGGGGTAAGGTGCCTTGCTCAAGGGCACCTCAGTTGTTACCCGCCGGCCCTGGGAATCGAACCGGCAACCTTCTGGTCATGAGTCCGACTCTCTAACCATTAGGCCACAACTGCCCCTATTGTTATTGTTCTCGACATGCCGTTGCTATCATCTATTGAAAGATTAATTACATTTTGATACTTTGATACTTGAAACTCAAATAAATGGAAAAAGTCACAACTTTGTAGTTTCATGAGTTCAAAACAAAATTTAGAAAGTTTGTTGTATATTTGTAGCCTATCTGGTAAAGCCCGTATAATAAGTGAAAATAAGATTTTTTTAAAGATATTATTTTTCCATCGGTTTCCCCTGTATAACTTACTTGAATTTTGTCCTTATTAGCAGGGGGTTCCCAAACGTCTCAATCCTTGACCCAGCAACAGGTAATCTGTGTCAAACACACATTTTTAACATGGAGAAAATATGATCTATATTTAAATGATCTATTAATGAAAACATGCTATAGTTTAAAAACAAATGGAAGCAGATCTGATATGTGGATATTTAGAATAGTGAGTTTAGCGGATTCGTACAGTGGCGTATTGCTGCCACGTATTTTTCCACTCAATTATGTCGTTAAAACGAGATATGTCGTTAAAACGAAATAATTTTCTTGTGTAAACGTCTTATTTTTCCCATTTTAACGAGATATTATATCATTTTAAACAACATATTTTTCACCCTGGTTTCATTAATAGACAATTCAAACGGAATTGCATGAATTCGGTAAATTAATTCAGTTTTTTGACGAGATGGTTCATTAACTGAACTGGTGCTATTAACTGAGCTATTAAACTGGAGTTTAATAAGATAAAACAATTAAAACTGTTCCTATTTATTTAATGCGCGCGCTTGTCCAGCACGCGCGTTCTCTGTTCTGCAAAGAGCCACACTCTGGCATCATTAAAACATTAACGGTTATTTAACTTTTTTTCTTTATACCTCACCACATTTTCGATCGATTTGGCGCGTTTAAATGAACGGACCCTGATGTTTGCGAGTGTGACTGAAGAAGCTTTTCATAGTTGTATCTAAAAAACGGACATCCTGCTAAACTTGTGGTAAAACAAGAATGTAATATTAAGCTTAAAGATAATATTTATTAATCTTTGTCAATAAATATCTGCTTTGAATCCTCTACATTGAGTTGAAGTCTTTGGTTATTTATGTCATTTACTTCAGTAGCCTATCTGAATAAAGTGTCTGATGCTGATGTACAGTGCTGTGTTAAGTTTTATTAATCGTCATATTTTGTATAATACATATTTAACTAGAATATTATTTAAATTATGCATACAATTGAATCTTTAATGCACAGATTAAATCACAAATTAATTTAATTCTCCATGCGAGGGACCATGTGTTTAAATACAATTATAAAAACGATTTTAACTGTTTGGTTGTCGGGATGTACTCGTCACATCCCATAAACGTTATTTGGTATGTCGTGGCAACGAATATGGTCCGGTCGTCACTGTGGTAGCTGAGCGGACCCATTGGAAGTGGCATTATTCCTCGTTGATGAACTAGACCGTTATGGGAAGCTTCGTGGATATAAACTACTACATCTGAAATGTATTCAGGCTGGATTTGTTGTCAGTCAAACATTTATTAAATATTCTGTATCCGTAAGCACAACTCAGAAGAGAAATCGCTCTCTTGATTTTGGCTACACTGTAAAAAAGAAATCCCGTAAAAAAACGGATAAAGTAGTTGCAGAAAATTACCAGTACATTTTCCTTTATTTTATGGACATTTCCGTTAATGCAAAAATGCAATTTAATGCAGTGCAAAATGTAAAATACAGGTAAAACAACTGTAAAAATGAATACAGAAAATTCCTTCATATTAATACAGTATATTGTGCCCTATTTTTACAGATTTTTTTAGTGTACCGTAAAGCGGGCCGTGGTTCGAAAACATGACATTTTACCTATGTCCAGCTAGAAAACATGTCACTTTCACGTAATAGATTAATGTGTAATTATTATGAGACGTCATATTATCCCTTTACTACGGTGGCGTATTGCTGCCACTTACATTTTATTTTTTCCACTCAAATATGTCGTTAAAACGAAATAATATGTCGTTAAAATGAGATATGTCGTTTTAACGACATATTATCTCGTTAAAACGACATATTATTTCGTTTAAACAACATATTATCTCGTTTTAACGACATAATTGAGTGGAAAAATACGTGGCAGCAATACGCCACCGTACGAATCCGCTAAACTCACTATTCTAAATTTCCACATATCAGATCTGCTTCCATTTGTTTTTAAACTATATCATGTTTTCATTAATAGATCATTTAAAGCATGTTGTGCTTTATTATATGTAAGGATGGCTGTTGCCGTACGTAATTAAACGTATTAATTTGTGATAAAATAAAAACTACTGAAACGAATGTGTTTTCTCCATGTTAAAAATGTGTGTTTGACACAGATTACCTGTTGCTGGGTCAAGGATTGAGACGTTTGGGAACCCCCTGCTAATAAGGACAAAATTCAAGTAAGTTATACAGGGAAACCGATGGAAAAATAATATCTTTAAAAAAGTCTTATTTTCACTTATTATACGGGCTTTGCCAGATAGGCTACAAATATACAACAAACTTTCTAAATTTTGTTTTGAACTCATGAAACTACAAAGTTGTGACTTTTTCCATTTATTTGAGTTTCAAGTATCAAAGTATCAAAATGTAATTAATCTTGCAATAGACGATAGCAACAGCATGTCGAGAACAATAAGGACGAATATATAGCATCAAAGTGCAATTAAGCACAAAATGTTTGGTACATGTATGACTTGAACAGCCATTTTCAAATATGTTCATCGTTTACAAATAAATACCTTTACAATCTGATATGTGACAGGGAAAGAGTTCAGCGGACAGCAGTGCCAAACCCACGACGACATGAAGTAGGTAACACACGCTCTACGCCACTGGAGAAGTTGATGTTCGTGTGCGTTTCTTACACTTTGTCTAATAATGCTTGCGTAGACTTCAGTGAAATGCGCTGGTTTCTCTCGGCGTTCTGAGCTGGTTTGTGTGAGTCTCATCGACAAACAACTCAAGTTCTTATCAGCTCCAGCCAGCGCATTTACAATAAATGTGATCACTAGTGGATAATTTCACGCGCTTCCATGTCCAAGTGTATTCTTCCAAGTGTCTCATAGCAGACCTGTTGTTGTGCAGTTTCTGTTCATGTGTGCAAAGACATTTTAGAAATCTCGACCGAATAATGTTTTACGGCAATGTCCCTAATAAAGAGTAGGTAGGCTATGTGTGGTAACCCTATCTACATACAGTTAGGGTGATAATAAATGACTCGATTGCCTTCTCTATGCAACTTCGTCAACCTCGTTTCGTTCGGTCACACCACAAGGTGTCCCTGTGGCTTCAAAGCTTCAGCACCGCCGCTCTGAGATCGATTGCTAATGTCTGAGGTGAAACACGCCCCCACTCATTAGCATACAGACAAAGAAATATAAAGTATCAAAATGTAATTAATCTTGCAATAGACGATAGCAACAGCATGTCGAGAACAATAAGGACGAATATATAGCATCAAAGTGCAATTAAGCACAAAATGTTTGGTACATGTATGACTTGAACAGCCATTTTCAAATATGTTCATCGTTTACAAATAAATACCTTTACAATCTGATATGTGACAGGGAAAGAGTTCAGCGGACAGCAGTGCCAAACCCACGACGACATGAAGTAGGTAACACACGCTCTACGCCACTGGAGAAGTTGATGTTCGTGTGCGTTTCTTACACTTTGTCTAATAATGCTTGCGTAGACTTCAGTGAAATGCGCTGGTTTCTCTCGGCGTTCTGAGCTGGTTTGTGTGAGTCTCATCGACAAACAACTCAAGTTCTTATCAGCTCCAGCCAGCGCATTTACAATAAATGTGATCACTAGTGGATAATTTCACGCGCTTCCATGTCCAAGTGTATTCTTCCAAGTGTCTCATAGCAGACCTGTTGTTGTGCAGTTTCTGTTCATGTGTGCAAAGACATTTTAGAAATCTCGACCGAATAATGTTTTACGGCAATGTCCCTAATAAAGAGTAGGTAGGCTATGTGTGGTAACCCTATCTACATACAGTTAGGGTGATAATAAATGACTCGATTGCCTTCTCTATGCAACTTCGTCAACCTCGTTTCGTTCGGTCACACCACAAGGTGTCCCTGTGGCTTCAAAGCTTCAGCACCGCCGCTCTGAGATCGATTGCTAATGTCTGAGGTGAAACACGCCCCCACTCATTAGCATACAGACAAAGAAATATATAAATAAATAAATGTAGAAATAAATAAATGTAAAAATAAATAAATGTAGGAATAAATACATATATACATGAATAAATGTGGAAATAAATAAAAGTGGAAATAAATAAATGTATAAATAAATAAATGAAAAAATAAATAAGTGTGAAAAAATATATAATTACACATAAATAAGGAAATAAAAGTATAAATACTCATTTATTTTTGCTTTTTTACATTTCTTCATGGATTTATTTTTGTATTTATTTATTTTTTATATTGTCACTTTTGGAATTCCATAAACTTGATGTGTCCAAAAAGAAGCACTGCAGAATTGTACTAGATAACAGTATAGAGGAGTCTGGGCCTAGCATTACCTCCATAGGTTTTATGATGATATTGAGGTTTTAGATTGGAGGGGGGATGAATCTAATTTCCAGAATTCACAAAAGAATCAAATTTATAAAGGTTTTTAACTAGATATTTGAAACACACATAGCTGCTGCTGTACACAATGGTAATTTGACATTTCAGCTACTATATATACTCATTTAAAATAAAAAAGACAAATTCAAAATGTATTAAATAATTATTTTTCGTTTTTTATTCACTTATTTACTTGTAAATTCCCATGTTTTCAGCTTTTTTGATAGTGTTCTCCTAAATGTACACATATATAGCCCACTTTTAGTAGATATACGTTAACATTTAAAAAAAAAACTGGAAAATATACCAAAAATATTAATGACTCATCTTGCATTAAATACCACTTGCCACTTACTAGCCATAGCAATATGCAAATCATGGTTTAACAAAACTTCAGATATTTCATGCGATATGACAATTATGTCACTTCATTTTTATTAAGGGTCAATAAAAAGTTCACTTTTTCTTCACTTCAGCTGAATGCTGCGAGCATATTGAGGAGCTAAAACAATAATTGTGTAATGTGTAGTCAGCAGAGGGCTCTGGGTTAAGCTGGATGGAGAGGGGCACAGAACATAATGAGAATGTTTAATATCCAGTCACCTGCTGGGATGTTGTAACTGTAGCCTTGTTGGATATGTTTCTAAGCACAGAGGAACATGTAGCTACTGATGATTTCGCTCACTGCTGGTAAGTGGTTCCCTCTGCAATTATTGGAGCCAGCTGGTACCACTGCTAACGCCATGGTTTAATCATGGATGGCAGACGAGAGATAAATAAAAGAAAATGCTGACTGACAGGACGCGGGCTATGCCAGTGTGGCATTGCCTTGCATTAAAGGCAGAGTCAAGCTGAGCTCTTTGCTTTGGGCACGTTTTGGTCCCTGAAAATAGGATGTTTGTTTTGATTCGATTGCAGTGTAAATGTTAAGAAATTAACGTCAAACACGACCAATTTATAGAGACGCTAAATGCGAACGGGCTATGTTACGGATTATCGTGAGAATGGTTAAATGGCTAATCACAGGAGTGCTACTTTCACGTTCACAGCTATTTGCCACAGCTGCCCTTCAGCCAGACAATGATATCATCTAATTAGGGACCTTATTTGTAATCAAATCTGTCATTAACTATTCATTGGATCAAAAGTTCACCGGCCATTGTTGCTGTGTCAAGTAGAGCTTTAGGGCCTTATGGGATGAAACTTAATTGGGGGGAGGGGGGACACTCCTTATAAATTATTTCCGCCAGACTGCTCTGCTTACCATTGCCCGTCCAGGTGGAGGTCATTGCAGTGACTAGCAGGGAAGCAGCTTAGCATCACTCTCTGGGTAACCCAATCACCGGCTGTGCCCTGGCAGCCCGGCCCAGGCCCGGAGCCATACGTGACTGATTAGCAATATGCATGGAGTGTTATGGCTGTTGCAGCTTGAGATGATTGTGTGATCGAATGACATGTTAGCACTGATAGACAAAGAGGATGGGGCGAGAATAAATATCTGAACTGTGCTGAAGTCACTATGAATTATGGATTATGGCACTTGGATTGTGGCTCTCAAATAAGGTTCACTTCGTTCTCTGTTGGGTCATTGTGAAATAATTCATTATTAAAAGAAAAAGGCAGAATGAGTTCTGCAAAGATCGATATGAGTTGGTTGTGTGAGGTTAAGACACGCGCAAGACACAGTAGTCGTGGATTTCTAAGTAAAATTGGTATTTCATTTTGTTTTAATTACACCTTTGATATCTTAAAGGAACGGTACACCCAAATTTGAAAATTCCGTCATATCTTATATGGAATTTAAAATTTTGAAACAAGCACAACAAGTCCAAATGTATCCATTTCAAAATGCATACATGATAGAAAATGTTGTCTTTCATATCCCATGACTTCTGTGTTTTATCACAAGCAATGAGATTTCAAGTTAAAATCATGCCACCATATTTGAACTTAATCTGCTGATTGGTTTGTTAACGTTGACATACAACATAAAATATCATAAAATCATAAAATATTCATTATTTTCTCTCACAAACGTATTGTACTGTACATAGGCTCTCACAAACATATTGTACTTTATATAGGCTAAGTCATTTGGATAACATTATTTATGGAGGTATGTGCTTTTTGCTTAAGATTGGATCCCATATAAAAAAAATATTGTCACAGCATTTTAATATATAATTACTTGTGTTTAACTACAGAGGGTGTCATATACATTTGGAATGACATGAAGGTGAGAAAAGTATGAGATTTTAATGATTTAATGTTTCGGGTAACTGCTTTTTTAAATCTTTGATTGATAAGGCTGACATTGAAAGCTGCTCTTCAATCTGCTTTTCTTCCCATTTAAATGTCATCATGTCTCAGTCTCTTCATAGCCTACTAATTTGATGATTCCATTTCTACTGTGACGTTTACATTTTTAGATCTTTGGACTGCCAGGACATTTTCACACAAGACTGGAATCAAAAAATCAAAAAATGTATTGCTGAAAACACGCATGTAATGAGATCATGTGACAGCAATGCAGCACACCACAGTTTGAAATGCTTCTTGTTTACATGTATGTATCACATACTGAACCCAATATAGCCTATTTACTATATGCTTTTTTTAAAACAGCAGACAGTTTTGAGGGTTTACTGCGGAAGTCCATGGTACACTGTAAAAAATGTCAGTAGATTTAACAGTAAAATACCGTATAAATGCTACAGTATAAAACCGTATTTCATAAAACATGCGAAACCCGTAGAATTTACAGTGGAAATCTGTAATTAGTTTTACGGAGTAAGACCGTACATTTAACAGGTAAAAACATATGAAAATACGGTTTATTGGAGTAAAACATTACAGTACACTGTATTATTTGCCATAAAAAAAGAACGTCTTAAAAATATTCTTATTATAAATAGGCTACATAAACATATCTGACTCCCCTGTGCAGTGTGCACTTAAACCAGTTTTAATATGTGTTATAAAATCATCTTTTTCTGTGTAAAGTTGTAATATAATGACTTCTATACATTGTTTAGCTTAAATTGTCTGCCTAAACCCCCCAAAAAATTTCACCTTGACATTTGTCACTTTTGATAATTTAAATATTGTTTTTATGTAATTAGCAGTGCTTTTACATTTTTAGATTGTGTGAAACAAATTTTTTGTCTCTGAACTCAAGAATGTATTTTATGGTAAAGCAATCAACTCAACAAGCATTTAAAACATAACCGTTAAGCATCATCCAATCAAGATATACGTTGCGCCTTGGCTTCCTGAACAAAGGATGTGATTGGTTGAATACTCATTGGCGCGGAGCACACAGTAACGTAAAGTTTGCGTTCCCGCGTTTCAACAGTGACGATTCTGATGAAGCACTGTTGGAGCTGAACTACAAATCAGTGGAATATATATATATATATATATATATATGTATGTATGGCATTGGGCATATTGGTAAGTTGGATTTAACGGTTTTAGCAGTGTGTGATTTTAAACACGAGTAGAATGTACACTGTTTTCATGGGGCATAAACATATTTAACTAGCCAGCGCATGTAGGCAGACTTGCAAGTCCTAAAGCGTGAGAGCTCTTGATCCGTGGAAATATTCTGTAAAATATATGTTTGTTAAGTACTTTTGCTAAATAGAATCAAGCAGTGCATCGTTTTAAATACGAGTAAGTTAGCATGTAGGCTACACTGTTTAAACATGCCTGGCAGCGGATGTAGTAAAACTCGCAAGCTCTAGATGTCCTGCCCAGTTTGTGAAATATAATTTATGTGTTTGAAACCGTAGTAGAGTGTGTATTTGTTCACGTAGTTTAAATGTTTAGCTGTCAGTTCTGTGTGATATCAGTGCAAATCCTTAGGTAGCATGTTTTACATAACAAACTTCACCTTAAACCACGGTGCGTGTTCAAGTGTGCATTTTTACCGTAAACAAAATAGATTCACGTGTTGCTACTCCACATGCCCTTGCTGTCACAAAACTAGAAGTTTTGAGAGTACAGAAATGGTTGCTCAGAGGATGTGAAAGGCATGATTCTTCTACCTCTCTCCTGTTTTGATGAGAAAGAGGAGCTCCTCCATTATGTAGAAGAGACAAGCCTGGCAAAGGATGTGGAGTTAGAAAACCTGCCTGTGACGCCTTGCATTATTGTGTGTGTGGTAAGTGAACGTTTTGTTAATATACAGTAGAACCCTAAAGCTTTAATGATTAAATGTTTAACTATAAAGTTGAGTTTATAAGTTTACATGCCCCTTGCAGAGTATGCAAAATGATAGGGATTAAAGTGATAGTTCACCCACAAATGAAAATTCTGTCATCATTTACTCACCCTCTTATCATTTTAAACTAGAACACAAAAGAAGATATTTAAAAAAAATGCTGGTAACCGAACAGCAGTGGCACCCATTCATTTCTATTGTATGGACACGAAACCAACACAAGTCAATGGGGGCCAGTTAACAACATTCTTCAAAATTGTGTTCTGCAGAAGAAAGTCATACAGGGTAAATGCTGAGACAATTTTAATTTTTGGTGAACTATCAATTTAAGAAATAAGATACAAATCATACAAATTGCAATTTTTAATTAGTTCTGCACAGAACAAACTGTTCCACATAATATATGTTTTTACATATATTCCACAACACAGATTAATAACTCGGTTTACACAAATCTAAACTTTAGAACTGGTTTATTTCTATTATTTCTAAAATCTATTTTGTGAAATGGTTATTTCAGGGCAGTACTAAATAAACTGCAATTTGTATAATATTCTTGCCATACTGTATATGTAAATACACAATAATCTTACGTTCATAAATTTATGTATATTGCATTGAAATGTATCTACAGGACCCTCCTGCTATGCTGCTGTCCGATTCATGCTAGCTGTGGACCGCAAGATTGTGAATGATGACATCACTTCTTTCATCTCTGCTGTTTGCCTAATGTTCTGCAGTTATTACTGCTCCAAAATTAACTACCCTACTGAACTGGCGTCAGTGCTTGAATTCCTGCAAAGGTATGTAAAGAGACTTAGGAGGGGAGATTCATTACGGTGTAGCTTAATTTACAGACTTATAAATGTTTTTTTTTTCTTTTCAAGGTGTTTTTTTCATCCTCAATCCGGAGAAAGGGAATAAAGGAGGTGGAAAAGAAAAACAAAAAGCTACTCCCAGTCTTCACCCTAATCGCTGACCTTTCTGATCATGAATGGCGAGAGACTTTGTAAAGGTGGTCTGCAGACTGTTTCCAAGTTTATACTCGGGGTGAGAGACTTTGTAAAGGTGGCCTACAGACTGTTTCCAAGTTTTAATCTCTTAAAGGGTTATTTCAGGCTTGAATCAAATTTTCCCCATGTTTTACTTACCCTCAAGGCATCCTAAGTGAATGTAACTTTCTTCTTGAGGAATAATGGAGTCAGAGTAATAATACCACGTATCCTTTTACTTCCAAGCAGTAGAATGGGAGTGAATGGGGGGCAATTTTTTAAATCTCCAAAAAGTGCATCCATTGATCAAAGAGCGGCTCGACACGGCTCCGTGGTCTTAACAAAGGTCTTCTGAAGCGAATCCATGCGTTTGTTTAAGAGAAATATACATATTGACAACGCTATAAAGGATAATGTCCAACATCCGCTGCAGGCGAGCGAGAGGCTTGTTTCTCCGGCAAATGACGCAGAGTCTTCACCCTAAGTAAGTTCCTGTGACGAACACAGCATTTTTCGTTTTCGCCAATATAAACACCGCCTCTTCTGGGCGGGAGCTTTCGTCGCCATCATTTAACGGAAAAACAAGCCTCTCTTTCGCCTGCAGCGGCTGTTAGACATTATCCTTAATAGCGTTGTCAATATGCATATTTCTCTTAAACAAACGCATTGATTCGCTTCAGAAGACCTTTGTTAAGACCACGGAGCCGTGTCGAGCCGTTCTTCTTTCATCGATGGATGCACTTTTTGGAGCTTCAAAAAATCCCCCCCATTCACTCACATTCTGCCGCTTGGAAGTCAAAGAATACGTGGTATTATTACTTTGATTGCATTATTCTTCAAGAAGAAAGTCACATTCACTTAGGATGCCGTGAGGGTAAGTAAAACATGGGGAAATTTTGATTTTAAGCATGAAGTATCACTTTAAAGGGATAGTTCTCCCCAAAGTGAAAATTCTGTCATTTCCTCACTCTCAGGTTCTTCCAAACCTGTATACATTTTTTGTTCGGTTAAACAAAAAGGAAGCTATTTATAAGAATGTCAGTAACCAAACAGATCTTATCCCTCATTTACTGCCATAGTAGGGAAAAAAAATACTATGGGAGTCAATGGGGGATGAGATCTGTTTGGTAAATGACATTCTTACAAATATATTCCTTTGTGTTTAGCAGAACAAAGAAATATATACAGTACAGGTTTGACATGACAAGAGAGTGAGTAAATGATGACAGAATTTTCATTTTTGGGTGAAGCATCACTTTAAATGTAGACTGGACTGAACGATTTTAATTAAACCACTGTATACCAGTTGAAACACGAGAACAGAAAAATGCACTAATATTTTGTCTTAAATGCCTGCCAGTCTTTATTAAAGATACTTGGGACCTCACTGATGTCTTTGTCTTTTATAGATTTTGATGGGTTTTGATGATTTGATTTAGGTTTGCAAATGTAAGATATTTATCAATTAGTTTAACAGTAATTTTAATAGTTTCTTAAAGGTTAAATCTGAATGTTTAGCAAATAATTATAGAGTTTAACTGTAATTATTACAACATAAACCTTTAAATTAGACAGTGCTGAACTGTAAAAAAGATGGTTATGAACCGTAATTAATACAATGTAAATCCTGGAATTTGACAGGTATAAACTGTTTTTATAACAGCATAAACAAGTAAATTAGACAGTTATGAACCGTAAAAAAGAAAATTATTAACTGTAAAATATACGGTACAGTGGGTGCAATCCCGTAAAACCAATAACGTTGCAACCGTACTTTTGACGGTAAAGTTCTGGCAACCACAGCTGCCGGTTTTTTACCGTAAAATTTACGGAATATTTTTTACAGTGTATGCGAAACGATAGTTTTCCATCACAATTTCAATCCTTATCTCTAAAATATTATTGTGTCAAATTCAGATCTGTTACTTTTTGTCAAACTAGCTGTTTATGTTAGCATACAGTACATGGTATGCTAGAACAGTGTTCTTCTGACTGTGAACAACATAACCTCAGGAGAACATTGTAAAAGGCAAAGTTCACTCATTCTGTATATAACCTGTATGACCATTTGTGATGGACTTTGGCCTCAACACTTTTCATCTTGTCCTGATTTGTTATTTTATTTGTCTTAAGGTCAAATAAACTAGCCTGTCAGAGTCGTGGCGGTTAATCGTGCAACATCACTGTTTCTGTTTAGCATACTGTACATCCGATGAGTTGAAAGTGGGCTTAGTTGAAGAAAGCATTTCTGGTGTGAATATTTAATACCTGCTCTCTGCTAAGCGTTGCTGTAGTGTATCCTGAGGACATATAGCCTGGAGCAGCACACCACCCACCTGCTACAATGCCATCCGCTCGGACACCAGGTCCATTCAGTCACGCAGGAATGGGTTGCTGTCAGAATGCAGCAGGTAAATTTGTAGTAACGGGAACAAATGTTAAAAGCATGTTGACAACTTTTCAATGTCAAAACGCACCACCAGTCCCTGTGCAGTCCCTCTTTGCGATGGCCATCGGCAATGTTTACGCTGTATTGTAGCATGTCAGAATTACCACGCTTAAATGTAAGCCATGTGTACATGTAACACGGCTTTAGAGTGCAATCAATTAATCCATTAATTTACATTAATAAACTAGGGGATCAGCTTTGAACAAATCCATGTTTTTACCCTTATTTAAATGTTTTGGAAGAAATGTTGTTTTATAAAAAGGTCCTCACAGAAATGTTGAATGTACTCGTTTACCAGAGATATTGCCAGCAATTTTATCTTTTGCTCTTTCTTTCGGGACCCTTATCTTTTGACATTATATTGTCCTATACTTGCCAAGTATTGAATAAAGATTCAAGATGTTTTTTTCTTGTGTCAGAGCTGTGTTGTCAGATATTGTCTCAGTGCATTTGTGACTGTCCTAAAGTCAAAGACCCTCTTGTGTTGCTGTGCTCCATGTCAAACAGCACCTGATATATTGCAGGTTGGGAAGTACAGTAGGCTAATTGCTTTAGATATTGATACCTTGGCTAGCATGCTAATGGCTAGCATGTCTCTTGACCTCACACTTGTCTAGTCATGAAATCAAAACTTGTTTTCATCTTAAAGCTGGCACAAAAAGTTAGGTATTGCATTAGAAACGATGGACATCCTAATATGATTCAATACAGCCAACACCATTCAACTCAAGATCACCTCCATCTGGAGCTCTTATATAGACCAGCAAGTGAGTAGCCCAGAGGACACGGCTGAATAGAGAGAAACATAGCTCAGCATGTTTGCTGAAAATCCAATTATTCGTTGGAAGCTTTAAAATCAAAAGTGGATTTGAAGTCCTGAAGCAATCATGACTCACCTAGAGTCGACCGAGAAGGTGTATCAAGCCTTATTGTTTTTCCACTTTTTTATTCACAGTGACCGACTAAATTCTCACTCTCCTTCTTCTTAATGTGAAAGCTTTAGCACTTAAGGTTTAAAATCAGGCTGTAATGTTGTCAGGGGGCATTACAGAGCCCTGCTGCTAGATGCAGTAATGACATTTTGCTGGCAGAAATCCAGACATTATATATTTGGCAAGCAACGCATATTACAAGTTTCCATTATATTATAAGCAGGTGTTTTACCAGTGTCCAGGTTTTTGGAGGGCCCTTCAAAGCATGAAATAGACTGAGGTCACATCTCACATCTCAGGATAGTCGCTGGTGAGAGGCTTGGCACTGTTCATGTTCTTATGAAGCATTATCTAATCACTGTGCCCAGGACCTGCCTAAAAAAAAAAAAAAACGGGACTGAATGCCTAAAAGATTCTTATAGCTCATAGTTCAGGTAGCATAGTCCTGTTTGGCTATCAAATGTTATACATTTACATTACATGCACATTTATGCATTTGGCAGACACTTCAATTCAAAGCAACTTACAGTGCAGTCCATTCAAAAAACAATTTATCCGTATTTTTGTTCCCTTGGCATGAAACCAATTACCTTTGTGCTGCTAACGCCACAATCTTGCAAAATCTTAGGTTTAGGGTTAGGTTGGGTAGGATAAGGATGAAAACTGCACTCCTCCGGCGAGATTTTGGGAATCGCTGTATAGCCATAACATGGTACTGCACCAATTGAGCTGCTTAGAAATGCTTCAGACCAGCAGAGGGCATTTACACTATCAACTGACCTACAGATGAAATGATGAGAGGATCAGCTAGAAATATAAGGTGCATCCCAAATTGCACACTTATGCACTATTTTACTACACCATTTTGTAGTAAAAATAGTCTGAGAGGTGTGTGCTCACATTGAAAATTTTCAAAAAAGAAGTACACTTTAAATTTACACTTGAGGATGCACTCATCCAATCGACAATATGAAGTGTGGAACTCTGGACACTTCATGCATTTAACGGTTGCAGCAAAGAACTCCTGTAGAGTGATTACGCTTCAATCTGATGGTGACATAGTTTAGTGCATAGTGTTCAGTATGTCATTGGGACGCAACTAGTATATTATTTTTAAAATATTTTTTCTAGCAGCATGCTGGTTTATTTATTTGAACAATTGTTATTATTTGTACAAATGGACATTGACTATATTTAGGATGTAGCATTTACTTTTAGCATGTAACCTCGTTTTTTATTTTTGTTTTATGTAAACAGAGTTTAAGGCAGGGATGGGCATTTCTGGTCCTGGAGAGTCAATGGCCGTTTCTCAATTCCAAGAACGCAAAGAACAGACTTGTGTTCTCATGGAGACCAGTCTTGCGAGTAACCTTCAACCATAATGCAATACAACTGAAACAGGTAATCAAGACTTTCAGAACAACTAGAAAACTTCAAGGCAGGTGTTTTGGAACTGGTTGGAGATTAACTCTACAGGACAGTGACTCTCCGGACCAGAAATGCCCTTCCCTTGTTTAAGGTGATCCGTAATAAAACTGACGTCAAGCGTAAACTGCTGATTTGCCTTACAGGAAGCTACTCTCTGGAGGAGACCTGCTCCTCTTCACTTCACATACAGTCAGCCATGCAAGGTCCACACCGAATGTTGCTTTAATGATGCAAACATGGTGTGCTTTAAATTATAATGCTCTTATTTTGGAGACTTGTCTCTGTGGGCATCTTGAAGCCCTATGCACTGCTCCTCAATTCAATGTTGTCCTGTCATATTTCTATTGTTCTGTCACATTTCATCATCACAGTTTTTGGATGAAATGGGAAATGAGTTAACTATTTCCTAAATAAATTCAGAAATAATTTGTAACACGCAGCATACATGACTCTTGAGCAAGTTTGGTAGACATTTATCATTGTACGAAAAACGTAACACACTTGTATTTGAGTCAACTCTCAGTATTGAACCCAAGAGTAATCTTTACTAATGTATGTCAAAATTGAAAAGCGCTTAGAAGATACAGACAAAAGTATTGAGATGTTCCTTTAACATGTTTGTCTATTCCAGTAATTACAAAACCTATTTTACTTCTATTCCATACAATACCATATTATAAATTGTTTCCATCTTTGTTGCAATAGTTTTGGAAGGACCATTTTCTGTTCTGAAATGATTGTACCCCAGTTTGGTGATGAGGGTTTGGGTCTAAACCTGCAAGTTATACCAAAGGTGTTCAGCTGGGTTCAGGTCTGGGCTTTAAGTTTTCCACACTAGACTAACTCGTTCATTTCTCTTAAACCTTGCTTTGTGCAAATGTGTATTGTTATGTTCGAACAGAAAAGGGACTTGCTCAAACAATTGCTATAAACTTAGTACCACACAATTCTCTAGAATATACTGTATGTATATAGCATTAAGATTTGTGTTCACGGAAATGATGAAACTAGTCAAACCTGTTCATTAGAAGTGGGCATCCCTATTTTCCTATATCAATTTTACCATGATAACAGCCGTACACGTCTAGGTTAAATTGTGGATTTGACAATTTTACGGTTAAGATAGTAAGCAGATAGGCCCTTAGGGCTGTGTAGTTCAGCATCACCTCTTCCTTGTGTGTGAATAATTTGCATTTCTGTTTAAGTTGGTAAAATCCCTGAAAGCACTGGAGGCTGGAGAATATCATGGCACCATGTCACAGTCAGAGACAAATGAAACTTCCACAGTATGTTTATATTTGCTTTAGTTTTAAGTAAACAACGCTCAGCTCCAGCCTTATGACAAAGACACATAAACCCATCCAAATATCCACATTAAATTATGATTGCTGGAAACTTGCTGTGGCTACAGGCAGCACCAAATATTAAAGCTGTTTAAAGGTACACTTTGTACATGTGTAAATTAAGGCGTGATAAGAAATGGCAGTGCTGTGTTAACCCTGCTGATAATAGAGATGGATTTAATTATTAATATCAAAGGCATATTAATGCTTTGACATCAAACAGTCCTTTTGTATTAATAATTCATATGGATGTTCTGTATCCAAAAGAGTATTCCTAAAGGTACGTCACACATTGTTTAGTCACAGTGAAACGTCACTGCAAATTGCTCCAGATGTGTTTTTATACAATGATTGATTTATATTTAGCATATAATGTAATGTTTACTTGATGGAAAATATTAAAATATTTAATTAAATAGTTTAATATAAGTTAAATTGATGTTTTCTATTATTATTATTATTGTTTGCATATCATCAGCATTCTCTTAACTGACACTGTCATTTGTTTGGTAGCCAAATATGCACAAACTTTTGAAAGAAAAAAAAACTTTATAGTAGCAAATTTGTTGATCATGAAAAAGTTGTGTGCTGTAAAGGACAATTATAATATGTATAAAATAATATAGTTTTTTATATATAGTAAATATTCAATGTAGACTACATATTTAGATTATCACAGTTTTAAAAATATAAAATGGTTTTTAAAATAGTACAAAAGTCTGGGACAAGAGTGAAACAATAAGATGGATATACAGTGTATATACAGTAAAATACACAAAGGATGCATTGTAAAAAATTCTATAACATGACCTAGGAAAATAAAAAAATCTGTAACACAAATCAACCCCCTGGAGGTGAAAGAGCCTGTACAGCACTCTGTATTGCTGTGGTTTTAATGCATTCGACGTTCATCTGGGTTTTGGATGTGAAGTTTGCAGCTGTACAGGTCAAAGCAAAGACAGCGGCGGGCTGCGGCGCGCTCTGATCTCTCCGCTGCTGAGTTCCTAAACAGTAGAGAGGCGCTGACCGCTGTGCAAATCATAAACCTCTCAGTTTGATGATCAACTGAGCAGTAAATTAATTAATCATCGTTTTATGCCTCATCAAGCAGTTGGGCGAGTGGCGCCACAGGGGCCCGGCCCAATTAGCCAATGGAGAAGCCAATTGTTTTGTTTAGCTAGGTGAGCGTTGGGGCGGATGGGGGAGGGTTGCGTTTTAACAAGCTAATAAATATGTCATCAGTCTGTGTCAGGAGAGGAATGCTGGCGCACCTGTAAAGGTAGAGGTGGATGAGCTCAGTGGGACGGGACTTGAGGCCGCCTCCATGGGGGCGACCGGGAGCTCAGCTCGCTGTGTCCACAAATAATGTGCTTTTCCAGCAGTATCGCCGGTGACCTCCCTCCTGCGGTGCATTCACGGCTTCAGTGAGCATGTGACTTTTTGTAGACACTTTCTCTGGATGTGCTATGCAAATGGCCCAGATTAGTGTGACTGTCAGGCTCCACCAAGGTTATCTGAGACCTCGCTGTATTGTTTCATAGAGAATGATGTTTACCTACTGTTCTTACCAAGTAAGTCGTACAAAAGCATACTGTATATTTTCAATCATTTTGTCAAATAAAATCATTTTTCTTTATTTTGTAACACCAACCTCATATTTTGATGGTTTACTCAAACCTAAGGGGTCATTAAATAAAAACATGGTGCAAATATGCCCTCCGAACATCCCTTGTGGCCCTTTCTGTGTATAGGAAAACATTGCTTTTACAAGATATCACATAAAAGCAGTAACAAAAATAGGTTTGTAGAAAAGAAATAAAAGTAAACAAATGGCAGACAAAATGAAATCAGAATGATGGAGGAATAAAACGGTGAAACCTGGCATTGTGCTCAGAGTCTCAACTGAAATTGAAGAGAAGAAAGAGTGACACAAGGGGCCGTATCATCTCTGCTGTGTAGGCCGAAACTGGCAGCAAACCTAAGCTGGCCAAAGCTTCTAAAAGCCTTAACATTGTCACTACAAATATGTGTGCTCATGACAGAAAATGACATTGTGTGCTCCAGCCAGAGGGAAACTGGAGCCATGCTACAGGCAGTGAGGGATAAGCAGATGTTACTGCCCGAGGAGGGGCTGGATTGTTTGCTTCTCCAAAGGGCCTGAGGGAGAAGCAACCAT
This sequence comes from Triplophysa rosa, assembly GCF_024868665.1. Taxonomy (NCBI): domain Eukaryota; kingdom Metazoa; phylum Chordata; class Actinopteri; order Cypriniformes; family Nemacheilidae; genus Triplophysa; species Triplophysa rosa. Next base: position 10,963,519 of record NC_079897.1, on the reverse strand, counting down.
TGAAAGCATGCACGAGGAGAGCCAAAACAAGAGAAGGTAACCTTGCCTGAAGTCCTCTTCACTGGAGTGTGTGCACTTACGATATCCTCCTGTGCTCGACCGTGCCGTGGCTCTTAGATGTAGCGATCCCCGCAAATAGGAGTGTTGACTCCTATGATTCTTTACTTTTTGTATTATACCCAATGATTCTAAACTGGTCTTGATAAAGGATCTAGATTTTACATTGGAAAATGTGACTCAACGTAGTGTCATTTGGTAAATAAAAGCAAAAAAACAACACAATCTCCTAACAACTGATTAATTTACAGTTCTGTGGAACACAAAAGAAGATATTTTAAGAAATGTCTCAGTGGCTTTGTCCATGTATATAAGTCAATAGGGGGCAATGATGTTCGGTTACCGACATTCTTTAAAATAGCTTTAGTGTTCGGAAAATCAAAAGATGAAAATATACCTGAATAGAAATGGTTCAATCCCATAATATTATTGAGTGGAGAACTATTATATACCAACTAAAGTATACATTGACTTGTCATTTATCCTCCTTTAACTGTTTCTTGTGCTGACTGATGATCTGATATACTGTTCAAGGTTCAAGGTTTAACTTGCAGTTGCAATATGAGTTTCTTTAATCTGACCCGATGGTTAACCCGCTATTGCCCCACAGAGACCACCCATTTGAAGGGTCATAGAGCAGATTGGTCCCTTCACCCATCAATCACTGATTGCCTTCCATACATCCCCTTTGGTCCCGTTTAATGTGCTGTTCGACACAATGGCAGGAGCTGGAAAGATGCGTACCCTTAGGACCATGATATTAACCTACTGTACCAGTATAGCTTCCGAAGACTCAAATTAGATTGTTTTGTGCAGGGTAAAAGGCATCAGATGTATCACACTGCTTAATGATATAATGATTTGTCTGTCATCACTCAAAAATGCTTACGGGCTTAAAAACAGTATATATACGTTATACTTTTAGAATTAAAAAAATGACAACAACAATTGATAATCTTGATAATAGTTCAACAGCTGCTTAGCATTTATATTCTCTTTTTTGTATGCCTAGAGTTAACAACATCATAGTAGCAATATTATTGACAGAGATTTTATACTGAAGTACTTAATTGATTTATGATTCCGCTGTAAAGCCTGTCTGACAGAGAGACTAATTACGTGTTTGTTTTTCCAAACAGTGAAACTCGCATTGTCTTTTCTTAAGGTGGACTTCCCTTTGACTGACAGTCTGACGATACATTCGAGGGAGAAATGCATCTCTCTCACACCCTTTTAATGCTTATTGCCTTGAGAAATCCTGGAGACACCCCGCAATGCCATCTGCGCTATCTCTTCATCAAATATCGTACAGCAGCTTGCAGGTGGGAGGTTATCAAACCGGGAGTATGATGCAATGTTAGACACAGTCAAACTCCTAATGCCCTGAGTACCGATTTGTCAAAATGAATTGTGGTCAAGACTGCTATTAATAATTTTCACAAAGAAATAGCATTTTCTCTGTGAAAGCCTTTCAGTTCTCTCTCTCTCTCTGTGTGTGTGTCTTTGAGACAACTCTTTTGCTGTTCAGAATTCCCCGGCAGGCAGATCAGAGCGGCCTGATAAATCACAGTCCAGGTGCTGCTCTAATTTGTCAAATTCTCTCACTCCAGGGGCCGGTTGCACAAACTACTTAGACTAGTCTTACAAGTTAGTCTACCAATTTTTATCTTCAAGACCGGTCATAACTTCTTAAAGTCAGTTACATAAAAAGGAAGATTGGTCTAATGGTCTTAAATAATTGCTAGACAGTGAGACTAGTTGTTAAGACACAGGCTGCGTCCGAAATCGCATACTGTGACAGTACGTACTGAATTTGAAAAAGTGCCTACCTATCGGCCGTCAAAACAGTACGTTCTATATAGTATGAGTGGGAGTATGAATACATTTCGGACATGCTGCGTCACCCATGTTTTATGGTCATGTGACCCGTATGCTCTTTGACCTATTATGTATTAACAACAACCTTCATGTGAGAGTTAATAAAAACATAATTTAGTCACGAGAAATTCATTTATTGGCACTTACATTAAAAACTGACATCCGCCTTAAAGTTTACCGCTATATGTATTTGATTTACTTTTGAAATTTGACATTCCACACTCACGAATCTCGGCGAAAGTAGTAGACCATACGGGTATTTCTCACCTACTGTTTTTTTGCATACTGAGGTTTCGGACATATTCATGACTCATACTCATTTTCGCCTACTATATAGTATGGAAGTAGGCGATTTTGGATGCAGCCACAGTCTTAACTTAGCGACTATGTTTATGCAACTGGCCCCAGTTGGTATTAACCTATGTCATTGCTTCCATCCCACCAGCCGACTTGGATGTTTTTATTTACTTACTCATATTGCTGAGAGTATAGTTCTGTTTTGACATTGCTAAATGAGATGCCCTGGGTGATTAAAGATTTATTTTGAAGACGTGGTTACTTTGTGAATCGTGAGAGCATCGGGTGAAGCAGCCTTGGGGGAATTATGTGGATTGTGTTTAACCACAGGTCATTTTTGATGGAGAGAATCTGTATTGATTGAGGAATCGTGTGGCATCTTTGTCACTTGATAGTTTCAAGTCAAGTTCGATCCTGAAGGCCCCATATCATTTTGCAGTATTCTCTTGCATTGAATCACTTTTAAGTAAATCCAAATTCACATTGGTGAAATTTTGTCCTTGAAATCAGAAAAAGAAGTTGTTAAACTTACCGTGACAGGTGTGTGTTGTTCTCGAGCCAATAGCTTACAATTAAGCGTTTTATTAGTAAATGTACGGTATTTGATGGTAATAAATAAAACCAGTTATTAAGTTGGTCCCAACCGAGCAAAAGTATATTTGCTTTAACTTGTTAAAACCACAAAATGTTTTGCTATATTCATCTCTGTTGATTGATTGGCTGTCAATGTTCTAAGGAAATCTGTGAATCGTGTTGACATTTAAACCTTATGGCATAATTTCTTTGAGGGCTCTTAGGGTTCAGCGGTTTGATTAGTTAGTATCACATACAGTATTTTCGTTCACCACATTCTTTTTCACCTTCACGTCTTTCACCTTGACATCAAATCTTGAATTTGCTCAATGTTATGTAAGTTTTTTTCTGCATCACTGTATTAAGTAAGTTTAGCCAAACTTCACTTGCTGTTCACTCCTTCAAACCAGCAACCTTCTAATACCTGAATACATCTCTCTGTATCATTCATCTCAACAGAAGTTGCTTAGCTGCATTCAGATCTCTGAACAGACAACATGGATGCAGCCATCTTCAAAAATTCCAAAGACACCCATAGCCAAGCACCTCAGTCATAAAGTGGGTCACACAGCAGACAAGACATGCAGCGCTGTGTCACGTCTACTGTAGGACAACAGAGTTGTAGAGGAACACTGCTGCCAGACACAGAAAGTCACCGCTGATTTGTGTTCGCTCATATAAAACAGTGTGTAAGATTTTTAAAAACATGCCACAAAACAGCATCCAACGGATGACCCCATTTAAATGTCATGTGACCGATCGCTCTATATTAGAACTCAGTTCACCCAAAAATGAAAATTCTTTCATTTACTCACCCTCTTGTCAATTCAAACCTTAATGACTTACTTTCTTCTGCAGAACACGAAAGAAGATATTTTGAAGAAAGTTGGTCACCGAACAGCACTGGCTCCAGTTCACTTCTATTGTATGGAAACAAAACCAATGCAAGTGGGGGCCAGTCATACAGGTTTAAAATGACAAGAGGTTGAGTGAATGATGACAGAATTTACATTTTTGGGTGAACTATCACTTTAATGCAGCAGACAAATTTCAACTACTTTTCCTACTGATGAAAACCTACTTTAATATAATAAAATGTTTGCCTTTTTATATGTTTTATCATTTATATATTAGATAAATATACAGTATATGTACACCGAGGGACAAAAATGGTTTTGTTTTTATTACATTATATTTGAAGAAACATTCGCATTTTATTCAAAGTTGTATAGCGTTAAGTTTAAAAAAGCAACTCAGTTATCTTAATACATACGTGTGATTGTGAATTGTATAAAATCAACAACAAACCAAATTTAAAATAAATAATAAAGTCCAGTTCAACGTATCTCTCATATTCTTCTCTCTCGCTATCACCCTTTTTCACAAACGTTGCTTTGTTCATTTCAGAAAAGCGCAGATACACAAATTCCACGTCGAAAGTGCACACGCACACATTCACAGCAGACGAAGGCACACATACACGCTGTTCAGTATCTCCCCAAAACACTCAATCAGTCAAAAGCTGCTTTCTGCTAGTTCCATATCAAAGCCCTGCCCGTGCGTTCTGTGTGCAGACGTCTGAAGCAGAATAAGGGCTTGGTAAGTGCCATCGAGATGCTTAATGCATGCCTGCAGACAGTGTTTGGTTAGTTCAGCCAGCATGTTATCAGTAGAAGCCGGTAGATCCCCCTCCCCAAACACTAATTCCCAGCCTGGGCAGAGAGACCCTAGGAGTGGAGGAAATGGATTTACTGCTGTCAGTCGCAGGCCTGGATCTGCAATGCAAAACACATATGTTCTGGAGTAAGAATGGGCTGGCACAACTATGTTTGTTTGTGTCATATTTGTGCATTTCTTGCTGGCTGCCTCAAAATCTGAAATCATGAGCAAGACTGTGGAAGTGGATTTGTTTATCGCACAAGTATTTGTTTATCACACAAATATAACAATTGTTATTATATTTCCCATTACATAAGTATTAATAAGATGTATAAAATTGTTACATTATTTTGATAGATATAAATTTGATTTATGACCATTTCTGGTATTTGTAATATTATTATTAATTTGGGGCTTCATTTCTAGATCAATGGTGGGACAAGATTGGAGAATTGGAGTGAATTGGAGTTTGGGGCAGGACTTTCTGTCTGTCTGAACAAAGTGCACAAATAAAGTTTGTCAGCAAAAGTGTTCAAAACTTGTTTGGAAAAAAATATTATTTTTGCAATTCTGCTTAATGATGATAGTGGCACAGAATTGATATCCTTAAAAAAAAAGAATTTCACCTTCAGGGATACTTCACCCCAAAATGGTAGTGGTATATACTGTATATGACCAGTCATCTGCGTGCGGAGACCAAGCTCACCCTTCGACTCTTCTGTCCCGCTTATGGGTGAGCGTAATGGGAATCAGGTGCTGACAATCGGCAGGTGTGCCAGGCTGATTCCTCCATTCCCATGGCGACGCTGGGGCATTGGGAGACTCGCCACAATATATATATATATACAGTATATACTGTATATATGTGACCTGGACAACAAAACCAATTTTATTGGTACATTTTTCGAAATTGAGATTTATACATCGTCTGAGAGCGAAATAAACAAGCTTTCCATTGATGTATGGTTTGTCGGGATAGGACAATATTTGGCAGAAATACAGCTATTTAAAACTCTAGAATCCGAGGGTGAAAAAAAACTAATTGCAAATTGCCTTTGAAGTTGTTAATCAGAGCAGGCAGTTGTTAAGAAAACAGTTTTGTTTTAACGCTCTCTATGGGCTTACCACTGTATGACGTTGTGGAGAGTAAATGAAACCGAAAGCTGATTTCTAAGCTTTACATAAAGTAGATACCAAACGTGAGTGGGTAACAGCGGACAGCAGCGACTTAAGTATGTAGGCATGTTTCTGGCCATTTTATTAGCAATTTTGCTGCATCCACTCACAAAAATAAAATTTTGGTATATTTACAGTAGGAAATGTACAATTATCTTCATGGAACATGATCTTTACTTGATATCCTAATGATTTTTGTCATAAAAGAAACAACTATATTTTTGACCTATTCAATGTTTTTTGGCTTTTGCCACAAATATTCGTGTGTTACTTAAGACTAGTTTTGGGTCACATATTATATGCAATAATGCCTGCATGTTAAGTAAGAGTAGAGTAAAATCTCTCTAAGATCGCTATGGATGAAGGATTGTGGAATGATCTGCCCGCTGCTATAAAATCAGCAGATTATTTCCATCTTTAAGAATCGGCTGAAAACACATCTCTTCCGTCAACACCTGACCGATTAGTTCTAACTTCTATTTCTTTTCTACTCCTTCTGTCCTTAAAATAAAACATTTGCTTTGTATACTGTGGTAGGCTACATGAGACCAGTTTTTACGGCACTTATGCTTTTTATTGTGTTGTTCCAATTGCTTCTATCGTTTACTACATTTGTAAGTCGCTTTGGATAAAAGTTATATTATTTTTTATTCGTTTGCTGAATGACTAAATGTAAATGTACTGTTCTGAACAAGTTCTGAACAAAGGCATCCTTCCTTTCATTCCTTTAATAAGCTCTGACAATAGATGAAGATTTCATTTGCACCTAATCAGATCCAGTAAGACATGCACAGATGCATCCTCCAATAGCTGAGGTCGGATGACAGAGAGGGCATGAGGCTAATTCCTGAGAGAGCCACTCTCACATCTCATAAACGTTAGAAACTTCCCAGGATTCCCCTCTGGGCCCCACTGGTTTTATTGAAATATTAAAGGGTTACATCTGCCATTATGCACATCATGCATGTGATTAAAACTGATGCATACAGCAGCATACTGTACTGTATATGACACATAAATGGTATGGTTTACATAAATTGGACATAAAGGCTTAAAGATGAAGAGGCATTATTTACTTAATATTATGAATTTTGCTTCATTGACCAATCAGCAGTCACAAATGTTTCAATCAGAATTTTTCTTTGTTTCAGAATGCTCTTATCATCCTTCTTGATCATGATTGAGTTTACTTTTTCAAAACCTGAATAGAAGAAAAATGAAAATGATTGGCGATTTGCACCTTGCGTTTATGCAGAAGAAAAGCTGGCTTAAAATAACATAATTATTAAGTGATGACAGATATTCCTTACTTAACTTGTTAGTGACAGGCTTCAATGGTTTTAGCAATGGTGTCTATAACAAGCTATCTTAAGATGCTCTTAGCATACAACTGCTCTAGGGTTCTCAGCTGCTATATGTGGCATTGTTCCTGACCACAAAGACATAGGCACTTCTGATTTCCAATCTTTTTTCAGACAGACTTTGTTCCTGGTTTGTGCAGAAAAGCTACAGTACAGGAACACTTAAGTATATGTTTTAGGTCTTGTCCAGCTAACGTGCATGAACTTTTTGAAATGAAAGTTCCAGATGACTTTCCCACATTTTTAGATGCCATTTTGAGTGTTGTGATTCCTCTCATTTGTTTATTTTAAAGGCAGAATAGGTGATCCTGTCCAGAAACATTATTTTTGTCATGCTGGTTGGAAATCTCTTTACATCCTGATAGCAATCAAGAAGTATAGTGGTCAAATAATAATTTTATAATTATATATCGTCTGTGAAAGGCGTAGGACCAAAATACGTTTGCCCAATCAAAACGTTCTGGCTGAACGCTGTGACTGGTCACGTGTACATTTTCAGCCAACGTATTTTTCATACCGCTGCGCACCCTGTTCACGCAGACATCATACGACACATCCGCTGTGTCAATATAGGGAGAATGATGGACAATCAGCAACAATCAAACTTTCCTGCGGAACCGACAACAAGTAAATCTACAAAACAGAAGTCTGTTTTTGAAAAAGAAGTGACGAAAAAATGTCTGGATCATGAAAGAGGAAAAACTCGAATTAACATCGGTTCAGCTTTTACACAATGTAGACAGCTCTAGCAGGCAAAGGGTCTGAAAGACGACACCATGGTTGCTATATCTTTCTTTTGGACAGGTATGTACATGCTTCGAGAATAATTTAATGGATTAAGTTTGTAATTCGTTACATGGATTTACGAAATACATTCATGTGTTTGGAGAAGGCGTGGCTTTGGACAGCGAATCGCATAGAGGGTGGAATTATAATTTCAGTGCTAGCAGGCTAATGTTAGCACCTTTCCAAATCAACCACTCCACCTTTAAATGAATGGTCCGTCTCATGTGCCCTGTGCCCTCCAGTGTGGCAACATTTCTTACCAACATGGAGAACCAGAAAAAAAGTCCCATTTAGATTTCAACATTATGTCCAACTCCACGCTCAAAAATATATTTTGCATGTGTGCAGATTTTTGCCATCTTGGCTGAATGCACCATGAAGACAGAACCCTTCTGTATCTTTTTGAGACTCACATTTCAGTCCCACAAAGATTCAGATCACAAAACTCAAATATGAATGAGGATTAAAAACATGTGTTTGGAGAGCCGCCACGGGGTCAGAACTCGGTCACGTGCTGGTCCTTCCCCACAGAGAACAGTACAAAAATAATTTTCAGTACAGTAGCCGTGTGTGGACACAGCAACTGCATAGGCTATCAGTTAGCAACGACACAGCCCAAACTCTGCAGCAGAATCCTGCTTGTATCGCTCGCTTTCAGGAAAGCTTTCCCTGATTCAATTGCCTTCCCAAACTGTCCTTCTACAGACAGCGTGCCAGCAAAGCCTGCAGTAAGGAGGGGTTACTTCACCCAGGTGAAATTGTACTGACAAGCTTTTAATTAAAGTTTTCCCACAATCCCCTCCCGTGCCCCGGGAGTACATTCCTCATTCTGTGTGGCCTTTGCCAACCGATTCAAAGTCAAAAAGGAAGTGTTTTATTTTCCAAATCCCTTGCAGACAGCAATAGGACACTGTGTTATACAATCTGTTTAGTTTCTTTAGTGTGCTGTGAGGCAGAATGGGCACGCATGAAGTGGTGTTTATAGCAATAATTAAACACATCTGCTGTTAAAGGCACAGGGTGGAAGAAAACAGCCAGTCCCTGTGTGCGGTTACCCCTGGGCCTGTGGCGGTCTGGATCTGGCACCAGAATAGTGTGTGTGTGTTTGGGGGGGGGCTTTATTACTAAAACAGGTGTGGTGTATCAAGGCCAAGGGCAACAAGTCCAGCGCACATAAAGAGACATGTAAAAACACACATGAAGGTGAATTCGGCCTGCAAATCAAACATTAGCCAGAACTGAATCAAAACAATGCAGGAAAGCATATAAAAGAGTTTTCATTTTGATCTTCAGCTTGTTTACCCAGTTGCAGCCATTGTGGCTTTATAATTGTACGTTTCATGAAGTGCATATAGAACGTAGAACAGGAGTGAAATACTACACGGTGACCAAAGTGCGGTGTTGTCGTTTCAGCTGTGCAATTCATTCATACTTCATGCTTGAAGGGATAGGTGCCTTCACTTTCAGCTTCAGCACAGAGGGGGCAGTAGAAGATAAACGTTAGAGATGGAGAAGGGTGTACTGGTATGCTGGTGTAAAAATTTACAATTTGTTCCCTGTCAGGCCTGCAAACAAATGGAAGAGACTTTTGATTTCCAGTTGAAGATTTGCACATTACCTGAACCTTTATCTTGATGTCTTAAAATAAAAAAATAAAATAAAAATGTTGTATTATTGACTACACCCCGTGTTGATTTAAACAAGTATTATTTCCTGCTTCTTTGAAAGACAAAATGTGATCATTGGCAAAATATCCAACCTTCTGTTTTTAATATGGGGGAAATAATTGATGATTTATACCAACTCCACAAAGGATGTAAAAAGCAGGATGAAAGTATTCCACATAACTTGTGTGCTACAAAGTCTTTCAGATCTATGGCAGAGAGATATTTTCAGAAAATAATAAATTTAGCAAATTATCAGAAAGCATAAAACGTAGTATATCGACTATTTATTTGTTGCCTTTATTATATTTATTTTTTGCCCAAGCTGGAGCCACGTTATGAGTAAAATCAAGCAATAAGATGTTAACTTTAGTGTAATTTACTCCTTTACAATTGGAAAAAAGCCTTATAAACTATGGGAGGCAAATACTGCCAAATTTAAATAAATAAATTAAACGATGAAAATGAAAATGAAAACCAGATTAGATGTTTGTATGTGTGCGTATTAGATGTTTTTTGGTATGACAGCTGAACTTCAAGGAATTTAAACAGGCGCATCATTTAAAACATGCATTCATAACATAGTGCAGCGCTTCGTATAACGATTGGCTCATAATCATAATGAATGAAGTACGCGGGGCTGATTTAAACACATATGAGCCGCTCTCGTGATACCATAAGCGAATTGGTCTGCGCACAGCGCGCGTGAGGTTAAACACACCTTATCAACCTCAAACCGAACATTATGATGGATTCTATTGTGCTGAGAAAGATCGCTTTGTTTATGTTTTCTTAAAAGCAGTCACAGTGTAATGATGATAGCGTGCTCGGGTGCGGATGGTAATGTACAGTGTAAGAGCAGGTCAGCGGCGGAGTGGGGACAATCGCGCTCCAGCATGTTTCAGGGCACGCTAGAGATACAGGGCTCTCCAATGCTTTAGTTTGTTCGTCTGTTAACTTATCAGAGATGCAGAACACCACAAAACAACTTTCGGTATTGCACCAGGCACAGTCATCGTGATCATTACAAAGCGCTAAGGCCAAGCGCCTGACAAGGTCTACACACGTTCGTTCGAATAAACGGATATGCCGTTTTTTGTGGGCGTTCCCAGTAATGCAGACGCTCGTCCACACCCACTAATTAACATGTAATTTGCATGACCGTGAACAAGAAAAAGAAAATGAAAACGAAAATGAAATAAAAGAGAAGACAAAAAAAATAAAATGAAAATCAAAGTTTACATTTTAATTTGAATTGTGTCAGTATTATTGCGTGAACATTAATAAAACCTTTGTAAAAAATGTTTTTACAATTTATTTTTCACATTTGCCTTTTCATTTTCATATTGGCAGTCTTGCCTCGAAATTTTAGTGAAAATGAAATGTCAAATCACCAATTGTATTTTCTTTTTCAATTTGACAGGGACAACGCATTGTCAGTGTAAAAATGAAAATGAAAATAAAATAATTTCATTTTATTTTACATTTTGGCACATATTGTGCACGCAGTTGTGTATAATGAAATTGCTAATCTGGTTTTCATTTTCATTTTCATCGTTTAATTTATTTATTTAAATTTGGCAGGATTTGCCTCCCATAATAAACACTCGTTGCCATCTTAGTGTCAAAGACTTCTCAGTTTTGTTACTGCAGTTAACTGTAAACACAGAACATAAATGGTGCATATCAAACATCAGCACAGTGTGATGTGAACAACACAGACCTAAATAAATTGAATACTTCCGCATCTGCATAAGCTACTTCCTCATCTGATCCTACCATTTACACCTTGCACAAAAATGAATGCACAAAAATGCTGGGGCGGGCAACCACCAGAGTACGGAAATAGTCATGTGCCGATGGAGATGGGGATTTTAAGGGGGAAGCTTTCCTGCTCTTTCAACACAAAGGTCCACTCGCATGACGAAGTGAAAAAGTGGGCATTTCTAATGTGCCCTTTCCTTTTTTTGATGAAGAAGAAGAAAAAGAATTTGCTGTCAGGTACACTGTTCAACCTGGGAGCACCATCAGCAAGTCAAGCTTTATTTTGGACCTCACCAGATTATGCCTGCAAAAACCGGAGAGTCAATATTTTATCAGCCCCGTTTAGCAAGAACATGCAGATATATTGTTGCCTCTCTATCGCCTTAAAGTGATTCCCCTCCTCCCTTTCACTTCTGTCCAAATCAGACACAATACATCTCATAATCTCCCTGCTCTGATATCCAGTTTAATGTGTCTACGCATTCCTCAAGCAGACAGCCGTTGCAACTTATCATTTTGAAAAGAAAAAGCAGACTCATCCCTCCTTTCTTCTGCCCCTTCCATGTCAGACAGAACGTGAAAAGTGTGAGTCTTGCAGACGCGTGGGTCTGCATTGACCTGATTGAATTAGTGTACACAGCAGCCCCAACATTACAGCACTAATAGAAAGCTTTAAGCTGCTTGCCGGACTGTATAATTATGGCCGGGCTGTGCTGAGCACAGCCGAGTGTTGCAGTGGATTGGGTTGCCTGTCTTTCTCCACCTTGTTCTCAGCCAAGTTGAAACAGCTGGCTTGAATCGCTGAGAGGTTCTAATTGAAATCTTGGGCATAAGGATAGACTGATTAGATGAAAAAAGACTAATATTCCTGTGTGACTTGGCTGGGTGGGGATCGTCTTAAAAGGCATGTTCCACTCAGAGAGATGCCGTGATAAGCATTTTGAGATTGGAGGCCGCTCTCTCTTACACTCTCGGATTGTATTTGGGAAGTAACTGTATTTATAGACAAGGAGGGTAAGAGGGAGTTTGAACAGGAGAGGGTTGCCTTTAATTTGATGGGCTGGGCAGGGCATGAAGGGGTGGCAGAAGTAGAAAACGTTAACCCCAAAGAGGGATTCCAGTGTTCTTATCTTGATGTGAATAATAACATTCCCGCATCACATATCAGACAGTGTTTCACTGTTTTGCTGGCAAAGGGTTAATGTTCTGAGCTTTGGTGTGGACTGATATGCATGTATGTTTATGTGAATGTGTGTGGACACGATGATGTAAATGTGTCACAGACAACTTGTAATTGACACTCAAATGGTAAGTTTGCTTTCCTTTTCACATAGTTATTGATTGACGAATTACTGTTGGTTTCAACTTGTGACGACATGCTCGCTGACCATCTAACATGGAAGAAGCACTAATCTGGCAGCTCCAATCTGATATATTTATCATTCCGCCATAAACACAGTCATATTTAAGATAATGATACAATGAGTGTTTTTAAGTTTTTGAGGTGACATGAAGCGAAAGAAAAATGTTCAGAGTACTTTCGTGAACAGAACTATAAATTCTAAATAAGTGTTGATTGTTTCTAGATAGACATTTCTTACTGTTTATCTGTGTTGTCTGCATTTTCGGCACTGGTCTGTTATTGTGGAATAATGTATTTCAGATAAACCTGCCCAAAAAATGACATGGGAAAACAAGTCAGATTATGGTTCCTGTGGTCTTTCTGTTTTAAGTGTGTGGCTCTTGGCCAGAATAAGCTGCACTGTGGAACTGTATGTCGTCGGACTAGCAGAGATCAAAGCTTTCAACTGTACAGCTGCACTGATTCACAGATTCATTCTGACAATACGAAAAATGAAAGAAGAACCCTGGAGTTACATTTTATTCTTTCCCATAATGCATTGCAAATACTAAATAGCAGAAGCTTTCATCCTTGCATCTGTGATAATTAGTCTTGAAAAACTGCCTTTAAATATACTTAAGACAAAAGTAATTTGTTTAGCCATATAAAAGATCCTTGGCTAATAGCTAATGTTTTCATTATAAATGTGCTTCACAGGGAATGAATCTGCACATTACTGTTATTAGTGGACTTAAAACTAGTGTATCCTTAATGAGATATGCAGATTAACCTTTTGAGGTGGTTCATCATTTTATAATCCTATCAAGAGAATCATTTGCCTCCTTGTATCTCGTACTTGAGTTGCACTCTAATCACAATTCATTTTGTATAGCTTAATATCGCACTTAAATACAGTCTCTTGATACTTTTTTTCACATGCACGTCCAATGTAATTGAGAATAATTGTTGCGAGGACGTTCAGACAATAAGCATGAAGAGAGTGCAGATTTATTTAGCGTGTGTAAGCATGGTTGCACTGCCAACTATGCAACAGACCAAAGTAAACACTACTTTTCATACATTTCAACTGTTTTAAGCTTTTCTGCTTTGAATTATATCAGCATTAGAGGGTTTCTGAGGAAAAAAGCTGAGGCTGAACTTTTCCGAACTGAATTTCCACTGCTAAAATATGCTAAATAATGAGAGAAAATATATAGTCTCAGACCCTGTTGAGGAAGTATTTTGGCCTTACACTATTTTAAACCTGCCAGTTACAAATATTTACACATATTCACACAAAGCAGAGGCTCAGCTGGCCGTAGTTGTTGGCACCCCACTTGTCAATCTTTATAACAGCTCACCACATACCATTTGTCTTTAAATTGACCTTAACCAAAATATAAATAGAGCACAGAGACAGAAGATCAATGTCTGTTGTGTTTTTCTTCGTTTTCTGAAATGTCAGGAAGCCTGCACGCACTGTTTTTATCTGGCAAACTGTTAGTCTTGCATGATGTGGCTAACGTTTACATTTACACATTTGGCAGAACTTACATTGCATTATCCTATACATTTTTGTTGCTAAGTATGTGCAATCCCCTGGGATCAAACCCACGACCTTGGCGTTGTTAGAGCCATGCTCTAACCACTGAGCTACAGGAAAGCTGGCTAACCAAAAATGTTTTTTGTGAACTGCACATCAGTGTTTGAAACAGAATTATTTAACAGTAAATTACAATTCTGACATAAACAGAAAGTGACAAACTCAAAACATATCAACCAGGTAAGTGTCGGGACATTGTCGATTGCTTTTTACTTTACTGGACAGCCCTAGCCAATGTGAAATCTCATTGGCCCAAAATCTTACTCAATAACTGAACATTAAACATCAAAGTTGTGATTGGCTGTGGTTGTCATGTCATACGGCAAACTGGAAACACTTTGCATCACAAAGTTTTTGCATCAATTTTATACTATATTAGCTTTTGGGGGGATTATAGGGAAAAATAAAACCTCAATTTTCTCACCTCATCTTCATCTTACTTGAATTTGTCTTGATGTTTTACAAGCATCAATCAAAAACGTGTTGGCTTTTTCAGGTGTACGGAGCCGAGCCTTGTTTCACAACCATGATGATGTGCCACATAAAAGAGCTTGGAGAGTTTTCTCTGTGGCTTGCCTTTTCCAAGATAAAGAAGCCCTTTAAAGGCAGGCACTGCTAATTAGCAGAAAAACCTGACAGATAGCATTTAACGTGGAAATCTGGCAAACCCAGCTCAAGGGAGGACATGGGAGGAAAAGGTATGAAACTCATGTCATGCTCATTTTAAATACAGCACAACACAATTGAAAGAGAAAGCGTGGCTTTTCATTTCTGCTAATGCACCTGCTGATCTCTCTCTGCGTCTGTCCAGATGCCACAGCTGAGACCACAGAACAACCGTATGTGTGACTGTTTAATGTTTAGGCTTTTTCTTAAATATTAACAGACCCTTTCATGAAAACGTTATTTAGAAAATGAATCAAACTTCTGCTAGAAGATTATGACATGATGACACAATTTGTTAACAACATGTTAACAATACAGAATAATAATATACATTATAAGGGTTTCTGAATGATCTTTAGAATCAAAATATCTATGACAATATTATATATTTTAGCACAACACGAATGCTGTTTAATCAAACAAGAATCTGAGGCCAAAATCCATTTTTAAAACATAAACACACGTTAAATAAGTGGAATTTCACAAGGGCTGAAGTTGAAAATAATGCACTTTATTTGGTGAGATAAGTAGATAAAACTCTGGTGAGATAAAACTGTATATAAAATATAACCTTGTGTATAACACATGGGTGAATCCCTCTAAAAAAGGGGTATTCTGGGTATTGTAGTTTCCGCTTTCAAAGAATGGCAGGTTGTGAAAGTCTGCATCCCCGAGTCTTGTCAAAACCTGACTTAACTGTGTAAACTTCTGTGTAAGCAAACTCACCGAGAACTTCAAAGGGTCAACAATCCGGGGATTTGGCTTGCGAGATGCTACCCGATAGATCCTAATCTTCGAGTTGCATTCAGGGCTGCTATATTTGTCTGGGGGAAGCATAGGCATTGGTGAACTCTACGAAGGAGGGGATAGAGGGTTAATGCCGCCCTGATCCCCTAGGAGAGTATTGGCTTCCAAGGGAGCCACAGGCAGCCGGGCAGCAGCCGGGTGAGATCCAGTGCCTTAGCCCCGCACAACTCGAGAACTAGCAAGAGTAATTTGAGCTAATGACTTAGTGGCGAGCTGTGGCCTGACCCTGAGCTCGGCTGGAGCAGATGCTATCAACCGAACACGGCCCTCTAAAACAAAAAACATCTCTGGCTGCCCCCGTCTCAGTCTTTAGCCGACGAACCCGGAGTTAAGGCCAGCTAGCCCATTAGCATTCCAGCAAGGCCTTGCTAAACAGAATTTTAATTAGCATTGATATTGGTGGGGCTTCATTTAATGCTCTTGCTTGGCTAATGGCCGCTGTCCGCAGCATTCTCTCGCACATATGGGGGCTCTTCGGGAATATTGTGTTTGTCTGCAAGGCACGACAGAATTGTAATGTGCGATGCAAAGGAGGGACAGGTGGAAAAACGAGGAGGGCAAGGAGGGGAAGTGCGTACGTGGATAGGATAGCTTATTTTAAACTTTAGCCCGAGTCCTTTTGGTGCTATAATGGAGACTAAATGTTTGTGTTAGTTCATGAGAGCATGCTCATTAACACAGGCGTCTTACTTGAATTATATCTCAGTGTTAAAAAAACAGTGGGAGAAACATGTGATGTGAGAGATATGTGAGATCAGGCATATGAGATCACATCACATCACAGGATCGGATTCATTCTATCAGGTTAAAGAGTCTGACGGCAGTAAATATGATATGCTCGCATGAAAGAAACATTGATTGTGTTGACTGATGAAAATGCTCATAATCCAGGCTAATGTCCACAGACCGACGGATAGCCTATGAAAAATATCATTGGGCAACTTTTAGCCTCTGTTGCAGATTTATGTAATTTTTGTTACAGTTGCAGAAAATGTAATACCATTCAGTTATGTCGGTAATAAAATATAAAATGCTTTGATTTAAATGTCTGATTTATTCATTTGTTTGCTGTTTTATTTAGCATTGCAAATATCTTTTAGGTTAATAGCTCATTTGCATTTGGAACTAATAGCAGCACATCCAGAAGTTTCAGCTTTCAATAACTATGACAGTAATTTAGTTTTTCCATTTCTTTTATGATTCACTTTATCTTTAAATGCTTGTAATTATATTTGTACATTTTAATTAAAAGAACGTGAGAGACAGCGAGCGAGAATATTTAAACAGATTCAGTTACATTTCGTTATTAGTGCAAAAAGTGACATATTAAAAAATAGCATTCCCCAGGCCTGTCCTCATCTGCTGCTTTACTGAGCCTTCCACACCCTAATTAAAGTCTCCACCAATATTATTCTTTCTTCTCCCTCTGCTTTCCTTGTAATTTTGCCACTATTTCAGCCCAGTCAACCCCCCTTGATAATTTATGAAAAACCTTTTCATACACAAGTAACACAAACGATTAATACATTTACACGCAGAAAAGTTCCTTAAGAGTATTGTAACACTTTTTTTAAAGAAAGCTTTTACTTTTTAAGAGAGCTTGATAAATATGAGCTGCCAAAAGTGACAAACACAAACTTATTTGCCACTGTGTGTTAACAGTTGAGGAAAACAGGAAACAATTGAAAGAGTAATTTAATATTACACTTCAGTGCTCAAGGAAAACACCAGTTACTAAAGCAACTTCCTTGAACAACAAATAGTTTATAATTTAAGATTGAATATATACTTTACTTGACCTGTCTTGAATATATAGTCAGTTAGAGGCTTAATAGCTGAGGGGTCTAATGATGTTATTTAGTCTTTTGTGGACAAACTCTCTCTCTCTCTCGCCTTGATCAGTCGAATGGGAGGACATCTTTATGGAAGAACCTACCCAAGACTCACTTTTAGAGCTTCTGAGACTTTGATGTATCTTATTAAACCCACATGTAGTCGATTTGTTAATACCTTTTCTCTCTTTTCCTGAACCGCAATGTTATTTATGGCCTGACTCTAATGGTAGATTAAAGTTGTAAAGATAAACGGTGCAGAATAGAGGGAGGCCATTAGAGACTGCTTTCTGAAAGTGTCTTAATGTGCTTGCCCTCTACACTTGGATTCACTGAACTATGCGGGTTCAGCATATGTGTTGCATACACACGGGCACATTTGCGCACAGGCATACAGACCCTTTTCATTAACTCTAAGATAAAAACAACAGTTCCCAATTATCGACGCCAGTCTTTATTAATTATTAAGCGTATTTGTTTGTTTATTTATTTTCTGACAACTTATATTAAACGTGCGCAGTGACTAAACAAAGCTCATATATACGTCCGTGTGGTCTCAGGTTTAAGAAATGGATTTTATCTACCAATATTACGAACAAATGACTACAAATTAAACATTTAATATGGTGACTAAAGTAATGTTTTAAATTAATACAATAAATAAATATAAACAAATCTAGACTGCCGCAAATTATGAGCCTAAATCAATGTGAGCTGCTGTCTAATAATTCAGGCGCTCTTTTTCCTCACCTTTACCTGATCCCAATCAAACTGAGGTGCTGAACTTCTTTGATGTTTTCAAAGGCTGTTTTACAGAAACAATAACTCTTTTTATTGAGAACAAATGTTGACATTTGAAGGGAGTATGAATGGAAACCGCCTGTGGTGCCATTTTGACAACAGCTCGATTCCCTTGGGATCCCACCTGAGATTAAAGCCTGAATTTCAATAATTCACCTCGAATAATGATGTCTTTCGCTCAGATATAAGCACAAGCGTAACACATAAAAAACCAGACGTTATATTGCAGTGAAAAGTGATCGAATTCATAATAGTACTGTCAAACGGCATTAAAGCACGTCATGACGTTAAATAGTCTAAGCGTAAAACATTACAAAATAATAATAATACAAATTCTAACACTGATTTTTGTAATGGTAATTAAAATACGAAAGGACGGCTACCTTTAACAGTAACTTGGAGCACCTAAAACAAAATCTATTTACAAAAACAAAAAACGTTTAGCCCACTTGCTATATGATATTAATGTTATTTTGTTATTATTATTATTAGGCTATTGTTGTTGTTATTATTATTATTTGTAAATAATTATTATTATTTTCATATTATTGTGTAGGCCTACTATTTTGGAATATTTTGACGTTTTTTTCCCTGTATTTTAAGGTTGTCAAGGTTAACACACAGCGAGTAATTATCAGTTTAACTAACACCTTTAAATTTTAACGGAGTGGCCCGTATAGAGACGTCATTCCCATCACACACACACACGGGCCACATTGGAGCTGGCAGATGTTTAGACACGATTTTATGGATCGTTCAATATCGTCTAATGAAGCTCAACTGACCATCTTAAAACCCCGCCGGGAGCTCATAACGCTTCCTTTCCAGTCCTGTATTCATCATGCTAAAAAATAGATGAAGGGCTGGATTATGAACAGCCTCTATTATTCACAGCTAGACCACATTCAGCATTCAGAGTTAATAATCAGAGACACTAGATTAAAAAAATTAAGTATAGAAAATAAATATATTAAAATAATAATATTAGCCTAAACCTAGGCCTATTAAAAGTGCATAATTGATCAACATTAAATCTAAATTTACAAACTGTAATTTATGATCTCCATGTTTTTTGATCACATAAGATACCAGTAAATTTGCATTATGTGTAATGATGTATTTAGTAGTCTAATGGATTATAAAAAAAGAACATGTCAGTATCATTGAACTTCTAAAAACAGATCACTTCAAATGATGCCAGTGCAGACTAGCGCATTTTATTTACAATCAGAGATATAAATTAGTAAAAGTCTCCTTGTTAACAACATTGTGTAACTTCGGCTTTTTTAAATAAAAACCAATCATAATTTATTTACAAAACAACGTTCAGTTATCATTGCAATACAACTTGCATAAATTATAGGCTGTCGCCGGTATTACAAAAATAAATATCAAATGTATTCCACTCTTAGTCAAGTTTATACCAGTCCCGAGTTCTCCATTACAGTTCACACCTCTATAGCAGATAAAGTCTCGTAGGAGTGCTATAATTTCCCACGCGTGTACACAACTGGTGGCAATGAAGCTAGGCTACTATAAGGATCCTGAGAAATATGTTTCCTCATTGAAAAGTCACACATGTTGAGAAGAACGAACTTTGTCAACAAATGAACAGTTCATCCATTTAAAATTCGCGTTTGTGCCTTAATATTTTCGGCCTTCCTTGATCGTTTCTTGTCTTTTCCACAATCTTAAGTTTTATGGTTATAATGTCTATAGGCAGGTGCTCTGTAGTCCGTGGGTGTACAGTGGCACACAAAAGGATCCGCGTAAAGGAGCAAATGTAAGTATAAAACAGCTTGGGGAGAGAGAGGTGATGGCTTGTTCGCTTTGTTCAAAGCAATTGTGACACCTACCTGTGAACCAAGGAAACAAAACCTCATCAGTCAGGAAAATCAGTCGATTTTCCACAAAAACACAAAAAAATCTAACAATGGAATATAATTTAGAAATGCCCATTTGTTAAACAACTACTAATCATGTGCTGTACGTTTCATTATAGGGTCTCATATTACACTCAACAGTGGCAACAACATACAAGGAAGTTGTATTTGGAAACATTCCATTGTTATGATCAAAATGTCTATCAAAATGTCTCTTAACCTACACCTTGCATACTCAAATTAATTACTTACTTGAAGAATCTTCCTCGTATTTAACTTGAGAGGTAAGACTGGGTTCTTACTGTGAACACCTCATGAGAGTCTGTAGGAAACATAAAGCTGTTTTAAAAATGGAATATATTACATTGATTTGACAGATTAATAAGTTATACTTGAATATTGCGTTCGATTATAAATAAAAGTGACGATAAATAAATAAAACTATTCCCTTTCAAACATTAAACGAATTTCTTTAACGTTTTGACAAAAATAAAAATAATATGTAGGCATATAATAGAAATCATGTAATAAACCATTAAGTAACATGTAAAATCTTAAAATAAATTAATCATATGAAATGTGTGTAATATATGAAATGTTTGTTACAAAACATTAAGACATTATTTAGCTTACACGCTAAATACAGTAGTAGCCTACGTTTCGCAGGCTTCCTAAATTGAGTTAGCTAAGATCAATAACATTACACCATTTACGCACCTTTTTTGGATTCTGCATTGGAGGCCCTGAAATGTTGTTCAGTCTGATTTGGATTAGTCTTAAGTAGGGGGTCGTCACTTTGTTTGTGCAGAAGTCTCTCACCAGCTGAATTATAGCGCAGAATCCCTTGACCCTGCAGTGGACTGAAGTTGCCATAGTTTGTGTAATTACTATAAAACGGAGAGGTATAATATAGAGGTCTTCCTAAAATGGAGGTGGCGGGGTACACTGCGCCCGCAGGGGATGCACTGGGCGCTGTAGAGGTCAAAAGGCCAACGCCCGGGGAGCAGTTCTGCCCCAAGTGCTGCTGCTGCCGCTTTGGGTCCGAAGTGGCGATTTCGGCTAATGACCATAGTTTAGGTTTGACAGTTTGGTTTTGACTGTCCAGGCAAGTTTTGTTGCTGTTGTTTCGTGCCTCCTCCCGGTGATGGTGGGTCAGAAGAGGGGCCTCCATTCCAGTCAGAGGAGAGGCTGTCACCGGTTTGGGTGACGGACCTCTTTGCCTCTCCTCGTGGCTCGTGTCTAGATCACTCACATCGCACTTGTCCTTGGTATCAGGTCCAGAATCACAAACCAGATCCCCGTTCCTACACGTGACCTTCTCTCCGTCCGATTCCACCGAACAGGAGTGATCTGTCAGGGCATCTACGTGCAAACTGATGCCTGTA
This sequence comes from Triplophysa rosa, assembly GCF_024868665.1. NCBI lineage: Eukaryota > Metazoa > Chordata > Actinopteri > Cypriniformes > Nemacheilidae > Triplophysa > Triplophysa rosa. The sequence goes on along the minus strand of NC_079897.1, from coordinate 10,941,985 downwards.
ACAAAATAAAACACAGCAATGAGTGTTTGTTGTCAAAATCGTGTTGAGTGGAGAAAATATACAAAACATATTAATTGTCTCAAAAACTAAAATTGCAGAGGCTATCTAATTATATTAAATACTTATATAAAAATTATAATAAATTATAATTTGGGCTTATAATGTGGGTGTAATAAATATATATTATTTAACATTACAGCAATAGGTTTTCATTAATAAGTAACACGATAACAACCATCAAATACACTTCGCAACATTTTATGCAATTAACAAAAGCCCGTGTAGCACTAAAAACATACAAATACAACGTGCAGATATTATACATGTAAATTATCTTGCGAATTAAAATGTACCTTCATCGTCGGCCGACGCCTCGCTGTTGTCCATGTTTTTATCCGTACGTTCATCTTTTCTCTCTCCCTCCGCGTCATCCTCATCCTCATCTTCACTTTTATTCCGAGGTGCCCATGTCATTTTATTTTCTTTTTTGAGTCTCCGTCTGGCATTAGCGAACCAAGTCGACACTTGTGTGAGGGTCATTTTGGTAATAATGGCCAGCATGATTTTTTCTCCTTTCGTAGGATAAGGATTTTTCCTGTGTTCCTGCAGCCATGCTTTTAATGTTGCTGTTGCGTCACGCGTGGCGTTTTTCCGGTAAGCGGGATCATTGAGCTGGTACGGGTAGCCGGGACTCCCGTAAGGATGATAACTTATCGCTCCTGCCATCCCCGTCGTGTGCGCGTCATACGGAGAGCCCTTTAAAAACAACATGTTGTACAGTGTCACGAACTGTAAAAAAAAACTTCAGAATAACTTTTATCGCTACGTCTAGCAAACATTGTATAATGCTTATCAAAATAACAATTCCTTTATTTTGGAAAATAAATACACTCTCTGTATTTAAAAACAGGTCAATAAATGTTCGTGTCATTTGAACTTTTTTAAATACAAATTAACGAATGATCTGTTCAGCATTAGGCTATACAATGTTAATGTTATTAATGAAAGTTATTATAAAATGTAGCGAAAATATATAAAGCTTATAATAAATAAGACAATAAACAATGATTAATCCTTCATGCAATTATCAGAATGCACAATTACATGGGACTGGGATGGATAACAGATAATGGGTAATTGCAGCCATTTTGCATAATCACCAGCCTTCCTACCCCAGTGCTCTTTCGGTGCAAGTGTGTTTTGTCAGAAGCATATCAGTGAACCACAGCATTACAAATCCTATTAGAAAATCACTGGTTATGGACCATTTTAAGCGCTTTCATGTGCCATGTCATTACCATTGCAATGCATCTGTTCACGATTAAATAACGCCTATTTAACTGCACGTCATTTCCGAATCTTAACAGAAAAAAAACTCAAAATAATATTTACGCACCAACTCAAGGATTGTAAGCGCACTTTTACAATTAAATTATCAACAATGATGTTCATATGGTAAAGCGGAACAGGCCTATATCCCAAATATCTTAAAAGTAAACTTAGAAAAAAAGTGGGCCTCACGTTATTACTCTTAATATTGTTTCGTATAAATTAGAACACGTTTGATATTTTAAATCTTACTAAATAAATGACTTTGTTTCTATATTTTTGTAGGTTAAAAAAACGTTGCGTGTGTTTTGTTTTATTCGTTTTCAGAATGACTAAATTGTATAGTGTACTATTGTGGTTTCCACTAGTGCAACACCAACACCAAGCCCAAGTGCATGGCATTTGTATTCATGACCCGCAAACGCTTTCCCTTTGAAACACACATGCAAGAACTCCCTAACCCCCAACTATAACTATATCCCTTCAGCAAAACCATCATATCATGCAATATTCATGCACTCCGATCAAGAACAATGACTTCTGAATAGCGATTGCTTTAAATCCATAACAGGACTATTTACCATGTATGACGGGAATCCCGTGGCTGGATCTGTTGAATAGGACAGAGGACTGGAGAATCCATTGGCGGAGGCTGTGAACGCAGCTGATCCGGGGTACGGGCTGAACGCTGAACCGGAGGAGGACCGGGCCAGCTCCTCGCTCCTCGGGGCGGCCAGCGGACAGGAGTAAAGCGCAAGAGAGCCCGGGGGCTGGTAGAGGTAACCCTGAGGATAGGACATTATTATATAAAGACTCGACTGTTCTCTCCAGAAAGGGAAAGCAGGAGGACGGGTTTTAAACAACGGATTCAGCGCATCTAACAATCGACTGGAGGGATAAACTAATAAAAGAAAATAAATAAAAGCGCAAAAGTGGAGAGATCAGCGGTGTGCCGTCATGAAGATCCCCTAGCGTCCGTTTGTTTTTAGTGCTCGGGAGTGTAGAGTGAAGAGTTGCTGGAAGGAGCAGCCGAGTTTCTGAGAGCATTGGAGAAACGGGGGCTGTCAATCACTGCTCATCTGAATATTCTGTCCCCGCCTCCTCTCGCGCACTGTGAAATGCAATTCCGTAACAAAACCGGCACAGAAACCAGAGCGCGCGTTCTCGTCGTCGCCTTTTCACCCTTTATCTATTGCATTTTCCCTTTCTTTTTGATATATTTTATTAAACGTTCATTTAGTAGCTGATGGATAACATGACGTCACATGTCATTTCTTCGCAAAAAATCCAGTATTTCTTTTAAGGCATTGATCACACTTTATTACATTAATCGCCTAAAAGTGTATTTTCATCATTTTACTTATATGCATTCAAATCATTTTAGTGGTGCAACTTTTAATGCCATAATCCATGAATGCTTTTGTAGGTGTAACATAAAATGTTTAATATTGACTTACACTGCAATGTAGCTTTTATTTTATTTTTAAATAAGGACAACTTGGAACAATTGCACGATGTATTCAATATAGGGCATGCTGTTACTGAAGTGTTTTTTGCTCTTGCATTAATTGTTTAACTGCGAGAGGAGCAGTGCACGCACAGGCCGGTGGGAGGTGTGAGTTTTCTTCTACGTGGACCATATTATTATTTCTCTAATCGCAGGAGGTCTTCCGTCTTGACAGCAGGAGTTGGTCTCTGAGTGTTCCAGCATACTTGTAACATTTATTTAAACATAATTTAGCAGGATTACATACACTCATAACAGGTCTTTGCACGAAGACACAAGAACAGGAAAATCATATTTGAAGTACAATAATTATTTGTGAGAACGACAGAGAAGAAAATAATATCGAACGGTTTTGCGCATGTTTATTTAAATATGAGCTTTATTATTTTATTAGATATAATTTTATTAGGTTTAAATTATTTAATGGCTTAATACAAAACCGGTGATTAAATGCATCCGTGAAATTATTTTTAATATAAATATTATTATTATTTAAGAGTCAATTGACAGTTTTTTATTATTCATTCAGATTTCCAAGAATGTACATTTTCTTTAATACAAACTACCGAATATATACGTCACAACACTTACTGTATTAAATTAAAGTGACATATGCAAATGTAATTTGTGTACACGCCACAGTCAATATTTTTTTTCGAAACATTTAGCAGCAAACTTAAGTAATACTAATGCCAAATGAATAAAAATAAATGTAATGTCTTTATTTTATTTTAGGTTTTACAAATATCCACGGAAATATAAATTAAATTAAGTAGCCTAAAGTATAATTAAAATAATGTTAAACCAATAGCATATCCTCAAGAAATGTTCAACAATTGCAGTAGTAGTGAGAAATCGCCTGTGCAACACATCATTATTCCAACAATCTGTCGTTTTGTTATTATACAAGTAATTGCAAAGTTAACTATCTCTATATTAGAATTAGCTGTCATAAAGCTGTGCTATTGTTTCAGGCATCCTACGCAGACAAAATAGTCCGTCTAATTTTTACTAGCTTATACACTCTTTAAGCATTTCTTTTTTTTTCGTTCGTAAAGTATTTGGTAAAGACTCGCAACAGATTAATTTGGCAATGGTGGCACACAGAGGACATAAACAGCACGAGGGCTGAGAGCTGCGCAGGAGACGCTGCCAGGCGCGCGCCGCACAGCAGGGGGCAGTAGGTTAACTAGGTTAACTTTCATACTAAGAAACCCGGTATTTTAGTCTCAGTAAACATGATGGAATTATATGAGATTCCGAGAAGTATCAGTGAAAGGTTCTTATACAATTTATAGGGAACCTGCAAATCTTTTAAACATGATATTATGAAATTACCCAACAATAGACTCTTATGGCATTAGTGACTTACTGTCTAAAAGCATAAAAACACTAAATTACATTTACTTTGTGATATAGCATGCATTGTATACAGCAGGGAAATGCTCGTTTGTTTAATAAAACAAACAGCTATTCAAAAGCCATTTAATTATTTAGAAGTTTATTAAAATGTATGTAACTGCAGATTAATTAATTAATTAACAATTTCATATTTTCTCTTATTATGTTCTACAAAACAGTGTATTATGTTTGTCAAGCATTTTAATTATTGAATGTTCTATGATTTATTATCATTGACATTACCATTACCATTATCATTGTTATTGTTATTATTATTATTATTATTATTACTGTTACTATTACTATTACTATTATTATTTATTGTTTTGAACAAGAAGCATAAAATGACAAGGATTATTATTATTATTTTCAACACATTTCCCTCATATGACGCACAAGCACAACATTGCACAACATGCAGGTGAGTGACTTTAGCAGCCACGAACCGTAAATACAATCAGCAGGATTTCCCAATACTCACTGGCCTTTTAGACCATTGATCAAGTTTTACAGACAAAATCTGTAATTATACGGGTCCTTATGCTCAATAAAGCTGATTACACTGGGAACAAAACCACACACACACACACACACGCACGCACACACGCACACACACACACGCACACACACACGCACGCACGCACGCACGCACGCACGCACGCACGCACACACACACACACACACAATCGGGCTCCTTATAGAGCCGGATTTATGATGCATGCCATCGATTTGGATAGAAGGAAACAACTATTGATTTTTCATATTTTTCTTCAAACTTGTTTACTCAAGGATTATACAGCTTGGCTATGGCAGCTCCAGTGAGTAGGACAGGGATTAGTACTACTGCCTTTTGATGAGATAAATTACTCACAGCAACTTGAATGGCCAAAGGGTATACTTTGATCTTATGTTACTTCATTTACCCTTATGACTAAATTATTATTGATTTTATATTCTTCACTCTGAAATGTGAAACCCAGGTGGCCGACAGGGTTTGAAGTGTTTTTTTTTTCTATGAAGCACAATTCTCTTTGGCAAACTCCATTTGTGTGTATTGTGTTAGCATAACTCTTGGAAAATGTGTGTTGGTACAGCAAAACAGAATGCATTAAACTTGAAGTAATGTAAGGGACATCCCCTAAATATTAGGTTATAAGACTAGATATACAGAAATACAGAGGAGAAACAGATATTGCACTGTGAATGTAGCGTAAAAAAGAACCAGTACATATTTTCATGATTTCTCTGGTGGTACATATATGCTGTATTGCTTGGAGATGCAATGATGGATACAAGCCATTGTACTAACTTACATTTTCTTTGAACCTGTAAAACATTGACTCTGAACTTTCCTCTGAATGCATATAAACCCCCAAATGTGAGAAAACGACCAGAGAGAATATGAAGGATTGTGTGTGTTTGCCTGTCCGTAGGGACCTTGGCGAAAACTAGATTTGCTGTTATTTCATCGTGTTTCTCCGCCAGATCTGTAAACAAATGAGATCGTTTAAAGAAATACATAAAAGTGAGACACAGAATATTGCAAAACCAGCAAATTTTAGCTGAGCCAAAGCAAACAAGAGTACAGATAAAAATAACAAAACGAAGCAATTTGTCTGTGTGATAATTCACATATTTTTCAAGGTGCTGGTGTTGTGAGGAGATACTGCTGTCTCAATGCTTTGACCCTCGTGGTTTGGGGCTATGTGCTACTCTGTCAGGGGAAAATGTCTTTGGTCTTCTCCAGTGAGCCCTACGGGTGAGCTAGGGTGGCGACAGCCATCATCTCACCCAACTGGCATCAGCAAGCCTCTAATCAGTAGCTATCCATGTGCTTGGCAGAGGAGGGGGTTTCGAATCGGTACCTTGCCCTGGGTAAAAAAAAACCCCTGAGCCCCATCACTTTGTAAGCATGTTCCATGGGCGAGCAGGGTTTGTGCCCATGATGAAGTGTATGGAGGAACACAGATGTGCGCTCCCTCGACCGCTCTGCGTTTCACTGTTGAATAGAGTCGTGAAGCCCCACACACAGTCTCAATTTGTTTAACATGCTGCAAAAAGCCATGGATGTTTCGGAAGCTGTTTTTGAGTGGTAAAAATGCACAACTCAGCAAGGGGCATTTTTACTTACACCATCCCTCTCACTTTCTCTGTTCCTCACTTTTTTAGGAACAAAGCTGGAGGATGTGGAAGTTAAATCAATCAGCAAAGACTCCTTGCATGGACTACAGTTGCCCAATCATACATTTAGGGTTTCGCTTAAACACTTTTGATGTGCACCTGGGTTCGATTAACGTCAAAATTCAGTTTGTTTGGATGATGTGAACACTAGCTTCTGAACCCAGTTGCGCAAACATGAACCGTACCCGAGTCCGCTTAAAAAGGCAGGTCTGGGGTACGGTTCCCTGCTGATATGAACGCAATCGTAACACATCGCGTAAATGAACCACTATTAATTCTGCATAATTTGTGTGTGTGTTTCACTCACTTTTCGGATGAGTGTGACTGATGCGCTCCAAGCAGAGAGCTGTATATCTCATTTCTGTTCGCCTTCAGGGTTCTTAAGAGCATTTGCAGTGCATTCATTAGACAAATGAAACTGCCGTTATGTACTGGAGCTTTGGAAACAAAACTAACGGTTCAAAAACATAAATATATAAAAGTGAGGAGAGCAATGTTATGCATTTTGCCACCTTTTCCTGCATCATCGTTATTAAGCGACAGGGTAAACAGCTGCTTGATGACACAAACGACAAGCAGTTTGGACCCAAATAAAATAATATGAACGCAGTCCAGCGGGGGCAGGGGGAGCAATTGAACTAGGGTTCGGACAATTGTGTATATGCATACGGGGCGATGAAGTACTTTCGCTAAAATCTTGCTGAGGTCATTTTTAAAAGCGATAACGATGTGTTTAGTAAGAAAATGTTCAAATTTCAGCGAACCTGCAACACTACGGCTGAACATTGCTACAGGATATGCATTTGTTAGCATGCCTCGAGTAAGTGCAAAAGTTTACTTGGCTTTTTTTCATATTTGTGAATGTAGCTCGAAATGGACAGCCTGAAGCGCTTCTCCTTTTTGGTTGTTGATAAATAATGTAGTGTTTGGATAATTTGACTCGTTGACAGTAATCCTATGTGCATCTTGAAGCGACCGAGTGAAAAACACCATCGCTTCCAATTGATGCTACATGCGCCGGATGTAACAGAGCTGGCTGAGATTTTAGCGAACATACATCATCGCTCCGTGTGCATGTACCCCATTGAACCAAGTGTGAAACCACCCCTACACACACATGCCTCACTTAAAATATGTTAAGTGGATTAAAATAAAATAAATATAGCAAATATTATGGTTAAGAATGTAGAAAGTTATACTGTAAAATATATAAAAAAGATATACTGTAGATGGTAACACTTTATTTTGATAGTCCGCTGTAGATATTTTACAAATTATAAGTAACTTTGGAACTTATTGTCAACTACAAGTCAGTATTAGTAGTATTATACCATGGTCTGTCTGAGTACTCGATTCTGATTGGCTGGAAGGTGTGCATTAAAACAGTTTAATGCACAGGTAGTTCCAGTCTGTTTGATCACAATTCGAAATAAATGCGCTGCCCATAATGTAATCATATACACTTCAGACATTGATTGCGCTGCCAGTGCTCACTGAAACAGCACCGAAAATGTTGTTAATGTAATGTATATCACTTTCTGGTGTTCTTCGTCTCCACGTCGTGCATTAAATTCCTTTAATTCATGGCTAGCCATGGATTATCCCTTACTTAGCAGACTGTCTCTGTAATGTATGCTAGCACCTACAGTAACACCTGATAGTCCTTCATAAACATTCTACTTAACGACTATAAGTATCTTTACAGCTACATGCCAATTTATTTTCCAAATCCAACACTAACGTTAACAGTCTACATTCAGTTGACATGTAGATGCAAATCATTGTGGGTTAGTTGACATGTAGTTGCAAAGTTATTTATAGTCAGTATGATGTCTATAGTGGACTATAAAAAAGTGTAACCCATGCGAATAGATAAAAACACCTGTTTCACTTCATATCATCTAAACCCACTGCAATACACCAGCACAAATAAATGTAGTCACGTTTGAGAAAAGATTTAAGGTCAATTGTCTGCAGATGCCACTTAGTTATTATCATTTTTGCAATCTTTTTATTGGTGTAGTGTGTATGAGTCTAAAAACTATCTGAAGACCTATTGTTCTTAGTGATGACAATACAATATCGTCAAAGATCAGCTTCAGTTTACAGACATTAAAGAGCCACATTATTCTTGAGATAATGTGGAAAATGTTGCATTTTTTGGGTGAACTGTGCTGTTACATCTCCCAGTATACATCATGTCCTCCTGAATTTAGTCTCTGAGTGACTTCAAATTGTAATGTCTGGAATACTCAGCCACACTGATCAAGGATTTAAAAGACAGTAAAGATCAAGAGTTACCATTTTCAAATATTTGCCTGGCCAGAGAAAGAGCACACTCGCCGGCTTGCTGATATACTGCGTCTTAATGATTTAAACAATCCTCTTCCATTACTGAGTGTAAATAACAATTTGTCAAGAGGACCTCTGAAGACTGAAGACACATGATCTGAAAGCATGGTGAATATTACACATGCACATACTACAATGCATTTCAACATATCTAACTTTTGCATAATAAGCTGTCAGAGTGTGAGATCAGCGAGCAAATCGCAAGCCGGGAATAATTGAATAAAGGTAGTTTATTTTATCACTCTGCCCTCAGCTCATGCACACTTAATTACATTAGCTGACCGTTACTTTGATTGACTGAACCAGGTGCCGTCCAGCTGCACACATCTCTACATGAACGAATGCAGATTCGTCATGGGTTGAGCAATAACTATCAATTTATTACCTGGCTGTAAGCTTTATATGGAGTCATTTAAGGTTTCTGTAAGCACGACACTGAATTCACACCGTCGACCATTATGATTGGATGTTCTGGTCTTTACGAGTAGCACATTCGAACCACTGACAGATTCTCTTGCATTCCATTGAAGCCAAGCCCCAAAACCGACACTTCTTAAAACAAAAGTAAAACACTCATAACACATGTGGAAATGAGAACGCTGCTGGTTTTTTATTCCCACTGTTTATTCTAACGCCTGATCCAATGGGAACACACCTAATCCATGTCAAGTAGAATTAATCCTCTGTCCTATTCATCTGCCTCTCGGAAGTTCGAGCACAAAAAGAAGTATGTGAGAAGAGAATTGCCGCAAATTATAGGAATTACGCATTGGACTCCAGCACACAGCCCTCCAGACAGTTTGATTGATGAGTCGAATGAATCACCTCAAATCAAAGTGAAATAAAAGGAGCCACAAAGAGGTGCAATTTGAAATGGCTACCCAAGACCAGCCACCCCCCTCCAGGTAGTCCAATAACCGAGGGCCGACCAGATAGAGTTTCCTGGAAAGAGTCTGTTGACAGCTAGTGTCAGTGGTCTTTGTAAGCATTGTGCGGGGCCTGATAGGGTTACTTGTGGCTAATCCACATTGACCTTGCTTCGGTTTTCGAGCGAGGACGCTTTTGTACAGTTTGGACGTCTGAAAAGGTATGAGGATACTGACATATAACCATCGGCGCAGGTCTTGCACCAACTCTTTTGTGGTGTTATCAGGTTGCATGTCTGGGACTGCAAATAAACAATGTTTGAGCACAAGTAAGGTGACATTTAAAGTGGCTCGGGAATGGCGAGTTCTGAGCGGTGGGTTCAAAAGGTCAGCCGGAGAGTGGGAGCGTTTCGGTGACTTAAAAGAAAACCCATCGCGATGAAATGTTAGGGTGGCAGACGCAAACGGCGTACAAAATGCCACAACAGAGAGAGAAGCGTTGGCACACGTTGCGTTGCGTTGGAAAGACCAAACTTTGAAGTGGAGAATGCCATGTAAACACAGACCCGTTCAAAATGTTGCAGAGCTGGAAGAAGATGGACCAATCAATCAAAGCGTCGCTTTCACAGAGCTTATCGGAATGAAATACAGTGTGGCAATCTCTTCAAACACAGAACGGATTATTTTTTCTCCACGACTTTTGAAAGTGCATCAAAGCTAGCAGGGAGATGACTGAACATTGTACTTGTAAAAGATTCACCTTTTTAGCCTTATTAGTGCTGTTGTGAGAAATTATACGGTTATTGTCGAATGCAAGAAAAGGTGAGAGATGTCCAGCAATAGGAACAGCATCAACATGAGAGGAAGAAAGACAGGAAGTGAATAAGAGACAGACTTTTTCCCTCATCTTCATCTTGCAGACAGCTATTTAACAACTGCTGATGTGGTTGTTTTCTACAAATAGCGTTAGTGCTTATGACATTGAGAAAACAAATAAATGTAACTTTTATCATTTTTTCAAATGAAGAACAGCATTTTGATCTCAGTAATACATCAATGCTATATGTACCATCAAAGTACATCATTACTTTAACATTTAATAATATTTAAATAATAGTAATATTAACTGTATTGAAAAATATGAGAATATTACAATTAAATGACAAATTACCTACAATTCAATTCTTTTTACAGTCTTTCTTCAATCCAAGTGCAAGTTTTCTCTGTCATCTAGATATCTAGCTGAATCCACTTATGTCAGTCTCTATGTTATTATTAATTCCAATTCAGTGTTTGCAGGAAATAAATGCATTAGAAAAACACTAAATTCTGTTTAAAGGTTCACTACCTGCTATGAACTGGCCCAAGGTATCGACTAGCCGAGATGACTAACCAGTAGAGAAAAAAAGGGCTGCATAGCTCCATGGGCCTGAGCTAATTAAAAATGGATGCGCATGTGTGTTGCATACAATTAATCCTTTCAAACTACCAGGGGAGAAATAAAGGTTTAATGCACCAACCACTCAACACAAGCTTGAGAAAATCAGATAAAAGGGAAAAGGGTTTGGAAAGAAGCTCCGTCGGCAGATTGGACCGTGGTCAAGTGTGAACGGTCCAATGGGAAGGCTTCGCTTATGGAACGTGTTGCAGCTTCTGTTTGAATCCAATGATTAAATGAGCAAATACTTCCCAGATTTGTTGCGAGAGGAGCTGTCAGTTTATTTATTCATAACGTGGGCATGAATAATTTAATGGTCAGCAGTTTTTATCAGCAGGGATCATTATTAAGAGTTGAAGTGAAAGCTGGTGATTGGCCGTTTGGCTGCTGTCCATGGGCACTGACAGCGACACATGTCACACTCGCTCGCGCAGGCCACGGGTATAAAGTGAACAAGGTAAGATGCAGCAGTCGCAAGGGAGACGGCAATTTTGAAAATTGGAAGACATCAATAAACAAACCTGTGTAATGTATAAAGCACATTATCTGTTACAACGTATCCAAAAGTTATGGTGCCTTTTAAAATAATAAGTTCTGAATATATTTTCAAAAACGAAAGGGCGGAAGTCTAGAAAGTGCGAGTCGAAATGGAATTGTAAAAATAATCATTTGTTTTGTTTATTAAAGTCCCAGTGAAATTAAAAATGACAATACTTATTTTTTCATGAAATATTGTAGTGTTTATAGTAAATAGCTTATCAATATGGGTCATTTTCGTTTTAAAATTCATGTACCCTCATAATCTTCAGTTAAAATATGAAAATGCACTTCCGCCCTCAAATGACTATCCATCAATGACGTAAACTAGACGGCTTGGCCGGAGCATCCGTTAACTCCTCCCCTTCAACTGTCAGTCTGCTGCCAGTTTAATTACAAAATGCAACAGCTGTTTTTACACATCCAATCAATTCGCAGGGAAAAATGAAAGCCACGCCCACTAATTTTCTCCTTTGAAATTCCTTTTCACTCAGAAATGTGTCAGAATACAGAAGTAAGAACGATCGCAACTTCCGGTTCACGGGAACTTTAATGCAGTTATTTGGACCACTAATAATTGCTGTAAATTCACACTGTTGGGTTCTCTGACAGGGAAAACGTTTTTTTTTACTAAAGAGTTTACACATCACCTTTAAATCTAATATAGAGCTAATAAATCTAATGTAGTGTCACAGCATAGATATCGTTTTATGCTAATAAAGTATTATTATTATATAGAATTATTTCTTAATTATAAGAAAATAATTAGGTATTTGTATAATGCAGAGCACATTGCTAGAGTATATATTAGACAAATGTCTAATGTGTGTGCAGGTTACTTTTTGTCATCAGCTAGTCCCTGGTGGGGAGCACCGGCAGCAGCAGTCTACATTGACGTAGGTGGATTGAGTTTGAAGGTGTGTTATCTGAGTGGCTGTGATGAGGTGGTCCAGATAACTCCAGACTGAGCTCAGATGGAAAGGAAATTAGGATCAGGAGTGGCTGATCTTTTTATCAGCTGACCCTGTCTGTTGCCATGGCTGCACATTTTAACCTCTGGGATGGATGAGATGATCAAGCGATGATAAAAACCATCCTGCCAGAACATTAAGACATTCCCTCAGTGTCTCACCGAGATGTCACACATACTTCATTTCACTTAGATGTTCTTTGCACCGCCACTGATTCTTGGATCCACAATATCACCTGTATTAATTAAAAAAAAAACTTTTCTTATCAGATTAGACGTAATCAGAAATCACTAGAGAGTTTGTAACATAAGTGTATTTCATTTTGTTTTCAACACCATCAGATGTTAATCCTTATCCTGAAGGTTTGTTTTACATATTTCACCTGCTGTGAATCAATAAGGTGACACGCTCTGGTGGAGAATAAAAGAAACATAACAGCCACGAAATTTACATGTGTAATATGGAAACTAAACTTATTTTGTTAACACTGTTTTATTCTCATTGGTAATCATTCAGTAGATGAAGCTGCCAATCATTTCGAACCATACTGAAGTCTTAATTATTTTAATCCTTTACACTAAAGTTTGTCTAATTTGCATCTATATAACACAACATTTATGAGAAATTATAAAAGAAAAGAAGGTCGTGCCCGAATTCAGACAAACACATCTAAACATATTTAATTCAAAAATATTATTTTATAAATAAACTGTTAATCAGTTTTGTTCTATCAAGAGTCAGTTCTACATCAGTTTAATGTATGTCTTGTTTTCTATTTTGTCCTTTACAGTTACCAAAGCAGAAAATCTTTGAATTGTATGTAACCCCAATATAACAATAGTCCTATGAGGAATTGGGTAAAAACATTTATTTCTCAGTTTTTCTGATTTGTTTATTATCTGTATATTCATTTGTGTTTTAGTCTCTAATTCAGAGATAATGTTTAATTTAATACGATTACATTTCTACACACAATGTTCATTATGCCTTTTTGGTTTGGTAGAAATACACATGTGGAAAATGTGTGTGTACAATCATGTTTGCTGTATGTCATGTTATTGGTTGCCTAATAGATTAAACCCGCCTCCCGGGTGCATGAATGTAATGCTATTGGAGTCAAGAGAGACTGAAGGAGGAGAGACACGCGAAGTTTGTCGTGGGTGAATAACTTGCGATTTGTAAACAAACGTCGTTTTATTTCTGTTTAAAATTGAGTACCTTTGTTATGTGACTTCGAAGCTAAAGTTAGCTCAAGATATGGGTTAACAGTTAGTACCCAGGCGTTTGGGACATTGCTGCCTTTACACGAGACGGCGCACGCCTTCAATTCATGGATCGGTGCGTTTAAACTTATAATTGCGACTCTTTGCTGGCGTTTGTGTTCTGCCGTGGTTCGATTCTCGGTGAGATGCGGGAGATAGTACTAAGCGCATTTGAAACCCGAAGTGCGAGCAAGTTTCTATTTACGAGGGAGAGAGCTACGGACATAACCGGATAGCGCACCCAGCCACCGGAAGCGTTGGGTGTTCCTCCGGCTACGAGGGACGATCGGTGCTTTCCGGGAGGATCACAGTGGGCGATTATCCGGGTGCCTTGGATTATAGAGCCTAGGTACTGTGTTTTCTTTGTTTTGTCTGCTCACGTGAGCGAAGCGGCCAGTTTAAGTTTCAAAGGCCTCTACGCACTCCAGCAACGACACAGGCCTGCATCTGGGGGTTATGTGAGTACTGTTGTGTGTGTGTGTGAGTGGCCCACTTGCTTAATTATTGAGTTTCATTTTATATTCTCTCACTTTGTGTGAATGTAATACCGTGCTCTTAACATTCTGAAACCGCCTGTATATATTTTGTGCATGTAAAGTGTATCATTTCAGTGCTGCACAAGTGTGCATACATCTCCCAGGTAGTTCACTCGGCGTTGTTGTGCCGTTGTAACGGGTATAGCTATCGGTTATTTCCTCTGTTTATTATTTTTCTGTTATAGTATTATCAACACATCTGTTGATGGGTGCACAACTTTGAGCTGTTCCTTTGTTCAATCCTTTTATTTCTTGTTGTTTTCATAGTTATAATATTTTCTAATTAAATACCTTTGAAGTAATACTTACCCTTGTTCCTTCATTCACATTGCCTAAGTTCGGGATAGTTGTATCAGAGTTGTGTATATATATATTTTTTTTTAATGTCGAGAGACAAAATAGTTGAACCTGACGCCCGCCCTAAAGCAAAATTGGGTAACACACACCAGTTAGGGTAGGGGGCGCTACATGTACAAATTAAATTACAGTAGGACAAACATCCTAGATATGTCAGGATTCTGGTAATGCAAGAATCTCCATGAGTGCGTTTGGACACCGCAGTAATGTGACATTGGCTACCTCTGAAAGCAGGCCTGCGAGCCTTGCCGCCTATTCAGAGGCGGACCGCTGCCAGCGGCGCAGATGAGTGGTAAAAACCGGTGCCCAGCTGGCAGGCTTGTTTGGAGAATGCCCCTGGATTGCTCGTGAACAATCCTCTTATGCAACCCAGAGGCCTGTTCTTTATCAGCCGACGCAGAACCCACCAATACCGTTTTACTTTTGTCTGCTGGTCGATCCAGTTCGGACCATGTTTAAGTCTTTGAAGTAAAAGATTGCTGGTAAGAGCCTTGAGTCTTTTTTTGTGTTTTCGAAATGTATGCAAAACCATCAAAGATTAAAGCGATCACTAACACACATTTTCCAGGAGTGATGCGCTCACTACACAAAGAATTGTGTCTGTATACAGCATGTTGGTTATGTGGGCCAAAATGGTTACAAATTGTTCTACACATGGACCACAAGACATTAACCTTCCACTAATAACACACCTGGGGATAATGATTTCAGCCGGCTCCATCATTCCTACTTACAGCAAACATATTGGCATTATCATTTAAATCTAAAAGGCAATTATCTGTTAATCAAATATAGCCCTGCAGTACTTGTATATATACACAATCAATCAGTGTAATGTCAGTGTTTAAAATATCATACCAAAGAACATTTATGTTTTCATTCTGCCGTAAATAGACGGAGGTCTCGTGATCTGGAAAACAGAGACCCTCCCCGCGCTGTATGGTTTGCTCACAGCTAATGCAGAAGTTGAACCGCTCTGTGGTGGATTGATGAATTTTGACATGCCTTGTTTTCCAAAAAATGCTCATGTCTTCCACCTTGAAAACTTGGTAATGGAGCATTTCTCCTTTTCCCAATATATTTTAAAATAATAAACAAAAGGAGGCACTTACCCCAGGCTCTTAACTCATGTAGCCTTAACTCAGAGAGGATCAATATAATTGTGACTCTCAGTGCAGTTTGCCTATTATGATATTTGTCTGTCACTGATGACATGTCATCTGGTCGGGGACTAAGGCCAAAACACCATTATTGATCCAGTCATCTCTGATGGATATTCTATTATTGAGAGGAAGAGGGAGAGAGCGAGAGAGGTTTCAGTAGGATGTACTGTGGCATCTTTCTCTATTTCAAGGACGAGTTTTACTCTCCCAGATGTTGTAATGATTTGTGATCTAGTGTAATTGTGCTATATTTCTTCGTAGCGCTATGTGGCATGTTCTATGAATATAAATGTATTATTTGTTACTTATTTAAAAAAGTGTAGAATTGTAAAATAAACACTTACTCGATCCCAGTGTTTTCTACAGTATGTCAAAGCGAAAACAGGACAGATCCAACAACTAATCAATTTTACATTATTAAAAACACTTTTTGATAATCAAAATCTGCAATCTACAAATGTTGTCTTTTTCTCTGTTTGAAAAAATTCCAGATTACTTCACACACTTATATTTATCTGCATGGGTCGGAGACAAATGATGTTGAAGTGACATTTCCTGATAAATCGTAGCCAACAGGTCAAATTTAGATTACGAAGATTGCAAATTGGTGTAAAATAAGAATACTGTGTTGTCAAAGCTGATCTTTATGAACTTGTTTGATAACTGAGTTTTGTTTTAACAAACAAACAAAAAATCTAGATGTAAGCAAATATTTAATGGATTTTTTATTTGATTGGTAGTCAGTTAGTTTGTAAGTATAAAATATCTGTACCAGTAGTGTTATAAAAGAGAAACACAGAAATAATCATTATTTCCAACAAGATCCCTAAACACTCCCCCATTTACCATTGGCCAGATAAACAAATAATCCTGCCTCAAACAAGAATTTACTATATTGCTATATCAACAGTAAATTACACTCTTCAATTTTTATTGTAATAAAATAAATATGGGGTTTGATAGTTGTAATTTATAAGCAGTTAAAGTGTGTAGATATAATGTTAAAAGGCCAGGAAATACGATAAAATAAATAAACAAAACCTGTTCGTGTACATCCTTTTATTATGATGACATCACATTTACCCCTTGTGGATTGACAGAAACAGATATCCAACCACAAAAATCTTTCTTGGCCCTATTAAAAGACCCCCAGCGGAAATATTGCGGCTGTCGTCCCGAAGCATAACCTCTGGAGACAAATTTCATTTAAGAGACTCAAGTCTTTGGCGGGTGTTAAAACACAACTGCCCATCGAACCATGTGGACTATTAACCTCCTTTAATGCGATACCCCGACAAATCAAAGTCAGGATGTGAAACAAGTGCTCTTTATCAGAAAGAATGCAGCTGTACTCTACTGCTGACACTATAACTACAATCACTCTGCTTTACAAGCCAACAGCACTATGAAAAGTCCTGCTAAGCAGTTAATCCAGAACCCTGGCGGAAGTATGAAGGAAAGAAAGTATAGGAGAGAGAGAGAGAGTGGGTGTGTAATATATAAACACAACCAGGAATCACAAGCCATATAGCTAGATTCTGTGGAATCAATGCCATTGATTGTGTTAAACAGCTGGCATGTATGCAATAAGCCTATAGTGCTGTGTATAGTGTAATGTCTCTCTAGCAAATTGTTTGCATTTTTTACTGTTGTTCCCTCTGATAGAGCAAGTGCACAAGTAAAAATCTGACGTAGCGTCTCTCTTCAGCCAAGTTCTTCATTCATTAACGTCATCAGAACTATCTAACAGCATTAATATTAATAGAACCAAATTGGGTTTCATTTACAGGCTTGAGATGAATATGAGGTTAAAATGGAGCGATAGTGTCACGAATAGGCAGGTGAGAAGAACCCAATTGCAGGCAGCAGTGAAGGGGTTAACAAAACAAGACTTTATTACATAAAGCACAAAACAAAACCCACGATGGGGAAAAACTGATAAACAGGAACACAGGATAACCGGGACGAAGACTAACTGAGACTAAACTGAACTAAAACAACACTTGACAAACTAAACTCAAACACTTACTGAGAATAGACAGGACAATCCACACAGGAAATCGAACTTGGGAAAGACAGCCAGGGTACATCAACACAGAACGCAGCAAGACACACCAAACACAATGACCGAACACAGGACAAAGAAACATGAGGGTTTAAATAGGGAAGACAAACGAGGGATAACGAGCAAGGGCAGGTGTAGAACATAAGACACAAGAGGGAGACAATACAGGAAAACGAGAGGGGCGGGGCCAATGACAGGACACTGGAGAGAACGCATATTATTGTCAAAAGGACAATAATATGTTTCTCTCCACACATAACCAAAGACTTTGCCATGGCTCTGCTACAGGACCAAGAAAAACATGACTAAGGAAGCAGAGCCATGACAGAAGCCCCCCCTTTAATGAGCACCTCCAGGTGCTCACCAAGGGGTAGACGGACAAGACAAGGAAGACTGAGACAAAGACAAGACCAGACAAAACATGGAGAACAGAATAAGAGGCAGACAAGACAAAATACAAAGGGACTAGGGTGAGACAATAAAAACAACAAACATGGGAGGGGGGGAGGGGCCAAACCAGAGCCCATAGGGGGCAGTCCATGGGGTGGGGAGAAGTCCCAGTCCCCGGCTGCACCTGAGGTGCGTAGTCCAAGGGGACTTAGGAGGAGTCCTGGGGGGACAGTCCTTGACCCTGGGGGTCTCCCCGGGGCCGGATTGGCTGCCGGACTAGGGACTGGTGAGACCGGCTGGAAGGCCGGCTGGACAGGGCTTGACGCCGGCTGGAAGGCCGGCTGGACACCGGATTGACCGGCTGGAAGGCCGGCTGAGTAGGGCTGACGCCGGCTGGAAGACCGGCTGGAAGACCGGCTGCACCGGACTGGATGCCGGCTGCACCGGACTGGACGCCGGCTGCACCGGACTGGACGCCGGCTCCACCGGACTGGATGCCGGCTGCACCGGACTGGACGCCGGCTGGACCACCGGACTGGATGCCGGCTGGACCACCGGACTGGATGCCGGCTGGACCACCGGACTGGATGCCGGCTGCACCGGACTGGATGCCGGCTGCACCGGACTGGACGCCGGACTGAACACACGACTGAACGCCGGCTGCACCGGACTGGACACTGGACAGGACGCCGGCTGCACCGGACTGGACGCCGGCTGCACCGGACTGGACGCCGGCTGCACCGGACTGGATGTCGGCTGCACCGGACTGGATGCCGGCTGCACCGGACTGGATGCCGGCTGCACCGGACTGGACGCCGGCTGCACCGGACTGGACGCCGGCTGCACCGGATTGGACACCGGACAGGACATCGGCAGCACCACCGGACTGGATGCCGGCAGCACCGCCGGTTGCACCGGCGTGGACGCTCCTCCGCTGCGCCTCTCCCTCCTTCTCCGCACCACCGGATCCATAGCCGACCTTGGCGAATCCTTGGGGACCGGAGGGAGTTCCGCAGTGGAGGAATCAGCCGACGTCATCCCCGGATCCCCTCCCTCCCGCTCGCTACCAGCGCCACCAGAGTGAACGGGGAACATGGAGCTTAAGCCGGAGGGTACCGAGTCCCCCCGGGCAGCGGCAGTCAGGTCGAGGCCCTCCGGCGTGATCGACCGCGAAGTGGAAGTCCCACGTGGAACCCCACCCCCGGGATCGTCCCGGTTGGCCACGAACCTGACCATTGCCGCGAACCCTAGGGGACCCAGCAGCCTCTTCTCAGATGGGGTGAGGCGCTGAGTGAGGCAGCAGTTGAAGATCGTCTTCAACTCTGCCTCGTTGAACTCAGCCCTCTCAGCCACCGCCGAGAATGCCCCAGCGAACTCCCGATTCCCGTAGTTCCCCTGGCGGAAACCTAGCAGCAAGCGGGCTTGAGCGGACCGTGAGGACGACGCCGTGCTTTCGGTCATTCTGTCACGAATAGGCAGGTGAGAAGAACCCAATTGCAGGCAGCAGTGAAGGGGTTAACAAAAACAAGACTTTATTACATAAAGCACAAAACAAAACCCACGATGGGGAAAAACTGATAAACAGGAACACAGGATAACCGGGACGAAGACTAACTGAGACTAAACTGAACTAAAACAACACTTGACATAAACTAAACTCAAACACTTACTGAGAATAGACAGGACAATCTACACAGGAAATCGAACTTGGGAAAGACAGCCAGGGTACATCAACACAGAACGCAGCAAGACACACCAAACACAATGACCGAACACAGGACAAAGAAACATGAGGGTTTAAATAGGGAAGACAAACGAGGGATAACGAGCAAGGGCAGGTGTAGAACATAAGACACAAGAGGGAGACAATACAGGAAAACGAGAGGGACGGGGCCAATGACAGGACACTGGAGAGAACGCATATTATTGTCAAAAGGACAATAATATGTTTCTCTCCACACATAACCAAAGACTTTGCCATGGCTCTGCTACAGGACCAAGAAAAACATGACTAAGGAAGCAGAGCCATGACAGATAGGCACTGGAAATAGATTAAGCAGTCCTCCGCATGCAGGCACATGGGGCACCTTCCAGGTAGAATTTCAGCCACCAGGTTCTCAGACATTCACATCTCGTATAAACCGTTTTAGTTATTGTGTTTCGTCCGGACAAACATTATCAGGATGTAAAAAGCTAAGTCATTAAATATTTCATCCCTGCCAATGAGAACAGCATGTGCCTTTGCTGGATTGTGTACAAGCGAGTTGGGTTTCAATCTGAAGGGACCAACTAGAGTTTCGGGCCTGCAAACATAACGTCAGCGTTCTTCTGTGATCCCACACATCAACATTACAGAGGTGTAAATAGCAACCACTCAAGTAATTCATATTAGCACAAAACGATTTGACAGCTTTTTTGTTTTTATACAGAAGTGTAAGCTGTCAACTACCATGATGTAATAAAATGCAATAAAAGTGGCAGTATGAAGCATAATTGTAAAGGTGTACCTGCAAGAATTACTTTTTTTTGGGTGTAATAATATTTTGTAATAGCAAAGCTGTTCTTCATTTACAAACTTTAAATGATTAAATTTAGCATCAAGCCTCGTTCATTAAACACAAGCAGAATGTAAATCATTCTCACCCATGCTAAAAAGTTGATGATTTACACATACAATTTTATGTGCACATAAAGTTTTATATTTAAAACTTTACTAATGCAAACTCTCTTTATTATCTTTGCCACTTTTAGACCCCCCTAATAATACTGTTTGTCTTTTATGAGTCCAAACCAGGTTCCTCGCAGAGAATTTTTTTGGCAGATTAGTAAAACATTCATGAACCAATCAGATGGATATCTGGAAAGCAGGTGTGCCACATCTTTTCCTCCTTGCTCACAGGATGTCCATATATGGTCAGTGCCAAAGCCAGCTGGTAAACAGAGATTAGTCACCTCCTCTCTCAGACATATGGGGACAATTTAATGAGTTCCTCCTTTATAACCATGTAATTACCTTATCGTTATACTATAATTACAATTCTAAAGTGTAATGATATAAATCCAGATTAATTTTTAAAATAAACGAACCATAATAATAATCTATTGCATATAGAATGTCCTGGTGGCCATATGTAATACAACCATAATGAGAAGCAACTCTGCTTTGCCTGAAGATGAAGGAATATGCCACAGATGCTCGCTATCATAAAACATTAATTGAGCCAAATGTTATTGACTCTAATCTCAAATGTAATTGCTCTACTCAGTTGTTTGGTTAAACTACCCTGGGCTATATGCTTTTATTACGTATGAGGTGCGATGACAGCTCCTTTAAATTTAGGCCTAAGCACTCGCCAAACATTTCTTCGTCTCGCTGTGCGCTCGAGACGTAAGGTAGTCACTTTCGATGTACCCATCTTTTCTTCCTTAATCCCGGCGTGGCTTTTGTAGGCTTTGCCAACTCTAGAGAATCTGTGTGCAGATCTCATCTGAAGCAGAGTCTGACTTCTTTATCTCCAGCCACTGAGCCAACAGTGTTGTTTACAAACCCCTCTGCTGTCAGCTTGAACACTTAATGAAAGTGAGGAAGATTTGAAGGCAATAATCTCTTTCAACTGCACTCTTTACAGGTGAGGGAGCTTGGTGCTTCCCTGAGTTTGATTCCCAGCTCGTGGCGAACGAGAGCGGCTTTACACAATAAAGTATCTGTCATCTCCGCTTGCCTGTGATATCGGGATAACTACACCTTTGTTTCGGCATCTCACTTTCCCGCCGCTGTTATACGACTGTCGGGTGAGTTTTGTTTGAAAAGCGTGCAATGTGTTATTGTTGATGTGTCACATGCAATAAAAGCATTCGTCTTTGTCTTCTTTTTCTTCGTTTTTTGACTCGCAATGTGTCCAAAAATCCATATTTTTAAAATCCACATCAAGATTTTAGATTAAAATTTTTGCACAATAAAACTCTTTATGATGACACAAGACCCCCCCCCTGCAAAATTGGCAGAGTGCATACTATTCTTCATTCATTTCTACATGATGTCTGAAGCACGATTGCCAAATTTAGCAAACAATAATTTTCACATCATTACCACCATGTGTGTTAGCTGGAAATGTTTTAAAGGCTGAAACACACGCGATAAGGCCTCTTCAGGACATTGCTAAGGCGTAGTGTAGGCCAAGGAAGGGCAAGTGACAAGCCCAGAGCAGCAGGATAAAAAATCAACAGTGACAGTGATAGAATTTACTTGATAGTATCAGCCAAACAGCCGTCATCGTCCTGGCAGATTGGAGGCCATCAGCCCATCTCTGGGAGCCGATCAGTGCTCAGCCGCCAATGTTGACTCTGGCCCTGAAAGGAAGCTATGAGCTATGATCAGCGATATAGACCCATAAATAGAAATCCATTTTTCTGCCATGCAGGTTGAACAGGGCGTGGGGAGGAAAGGCTTCTGCCAGATCGCCACTCTTGAAGGTGAAAGGATTACAGATACGCTTCTGTGGACGAATGACCGCTGCTAGCTGGAGCAGTGCTTCCATTGACCACACGACTCTGGAAAATGGCACAATATGGTATGCAGGCCCTTTGTTTGGAGATGAATAAATGATGAAAACAAACTATAGATGTTTGAACTGTATGTGGCTTTGTTTTGAGTCTTTTGCTGTTTGGGGGGGCGTAAAAAGGTCCAGAACTCTTTGCTGGCATTTTTGGAGCTCGCCTGTTAAAGTACACCGTGGCTTTTTTGTTGATAACGTTAATGAAACGTCTCGATTTGAGCAAGAGCTGATGAATTATTGATTCCGGCATTACTTCAAAGTGTGTCATGCATCCCGTCTTGGCATTTCCTGCCACTGAGGTGACACTAATGTCGCCGCGTCGCTCTCAACTTGTTTACAAATAGGCCATTGCTGGCCTCTAGCTTTAGAATGACTGTGACCAGGTACGCAACTTAACTTGAAAGCTTTGATAAACAGACTGGGGGTTGGTGGAGTGGCGAGGGTTTGCGTCAAGTTAAAAAATGCATGAAGAGCACAGATAGCTCTTGCTCAGCTGAAAGAAATAGAGCGAGCTGTGTTGTACAATGCCGAGGGAAAACACTGTTCAAATAGCACCAGACCGAACGAAGGATCAGAGAAGAAAGGAGAGAAAGTGCAGTTTGCAGTTCGAGCCTACGAGGCGATTCTTCCTCCCGTCCCAGGTGAGGGAGCTGAAAAAGATATGAACCTCAGGAACCAATTTGCTGAGTTTTGTTCAATAGACAGAAGCCCAGGGTCTTTCACTGGATGGAGATGAAGTGACTTCAGAGGAAGAGAGTGCTCTCTTTGTCTGACTTTCGGTTTAAAGCGAGACAGGCCCAGAGCAGAGCGGTTAAAGTCTAGGGTAATGTGAGGGGCAGAGAGAGAACTCAATATTATCTGCCTGTCTAGTCTGTCAAAATGCTAATACGGCGAGGTATTTAACGTACAGCCAGCATTAAAGGCCTGCATTGACCGCATCAGAGCCTTACAGAATAATGAACTACTTAGTGGGAATAGTTAGGGCAGGCATCCATATTACAGTTGCTCATACTTAGAATTGAACAAACACTTTAAACTTAAGTATTGTTTAAATGTGAATGCTTATGTTATGTTTGCAAGCTAACAGACTTATAGCTAACTAAAATCCCACAGACCTAAACTGAAGGCCTCAAGTCCTAGAAATCAGACCAGACTCTTTTGTCCTGGACCAGTACGCAACTACCTAGAACACTTTAGCAACCGCATCGTACCATGTTAAAACACCTTGCTTAGCAACAGCTTGGCAACCATTCACAAAGTCTTTATGCTTTGTGTGCTACATAGAGTTTACAAATACCGTATGTATCACCAAATTAATATAGTATTATATTATATTATTAATAGTAAAAGTGCACATACTTTCATCTGGCAATTTGCATAATCAATTTATATCATGTCTGCATCACAAACACAAACAGACACTGTAGATCATCAGTAGCGAATCAATTATTCCAATACACCATAATGCAAGGCAATGGCAGGCTATATTTTCAGACCAATATTTATTTGTAATGATGCCATTGGTCTGAATGCACACGAGAAGAAAGCAGCCGTTCAGAGAGCTATTGAAAGGCCCGTGATTTATTAATGCACAGCTACTTGAAAGTCACATTCGTCTCATGGCTGCCGTCCAAGCGCACAACCAGATATATTTACAGTATTGTTGGGGTGCGAAATCTATTCCACTTTCCTTTTAAATGGTAAAACGCCTCCTGTCATCTCTTCCCAAGCACAGCTCAGTCGCGCAACAGAGCCCACCTTAAACAGCCGTTTGTGGCGGCGACTTTAAATTACCTTCGATTGAGCATTTTGATGAAGCCCTGTGCTTCTTCTCATAACGCTGGAGAGTCAGTCATCAGTTGAGCACATTTTCATGATTGACTGAGGAGGAGGGGTGCAGGGAAACTGCCCGAAGTAAATGCCGCTGAGAATTGGATTGTGAAATTTAGATGTGTAGTAACAGATGGCAAACCATGCAGAAACCAAAAATAGTTTTTGTTTTCCTTTGATTTAGGAGCTGCGATACTAAACGCTAACAGCGCCAGGGTACTGACTGGATTGTCCCGAACACACAGACGAAAGCAAATTGGTTCGTTCGCTTTTCCTGGAACGCAACCAAACCCTGCATATCTCGCTACCTGTCCATTTTGATTACCTTCAAAGATTGAGAGTATGAAGAACTGCACTAGCACATAAAAAAAAACACTTCTTAAGACTCCTGCAAAATACTTCTAAAGCATCGCTCCAAAGCAGCTGAAAAGTTGTAGAATTGCACCACGATCTAATTACTGAATCAGCGTCTCCCGTATTCCAAAGCTCTCTGACCCCTGCTCGAGCTGTCTATGGGTAATATCAGGGGCGAGGACCGTCCTGACCCCTCGATGAACTCATCAGATGAAATGAACTTGTTCAGCGAGCTGTAGAAGACAAAGCAGGCTGGAGTGGAAATTAATCAGCGGTGGCTACTGAGCATGTGCGGTGGGCCCAGCCATCAGCTTGACCCTGGGCGGCTCACGAGACCCTTCCGTAAATGAAAGACATCACTCCCATCCTTTAATGCACAAAATTATGGAGTGTGTGATGGAGGCGTGCGCCGTACCTGTGTTTGGTGATTTGTGTTTTATAAATAGGTCATTTAAAAGTTTATGTACATCACGGCATGCCGCTTTTGTATAAAGAAAAAATAAAAAAATAATGTTTGTGTGACAGGCTGAGCTTTAAACCTGTTTGTCTTGTTGAGGTCATAAACGTTAACACTGGAGAAACTGTTTCTGTGTTTTTACATTGAATTAAATGTGTTTACGAACACCATTTTACGATTCACATATTCAAGTTAATGTTATTATTATGGAAGTAAAATTTAGACAAATGTTTTTGAAGCAAAACGACGTGCTGAATAACACTAACTGAAAAAAAATGCATTGTATTAACAGTGCTTGCATTTTAAGGTTCTGCAATTCAACATGGTTGCATATTTAAGGTGTGATTTTTTAAAAAATGTAAAATTTTCACACACAGTTTCACCGTTTAAAAATTCAATAATCAAAATTCACCTATTACATTTCTTAAAAAAAATTAAACTTGTTTTAAAATACAACCTTTAATATTCGACAGACACATTTCAGTACATATTATTTCGGTTTAAAAATTCGCTTCCACAAATTCAATGGTTCAAATTCGGCTTGAAATTCAAAGTTTCACATCCGGGAATCCCAGGAGAAGCAATAGAGCGCCGATTCCGCCAATGCATGAGCTCTACCTGCTGCCTGTCCGCTTCACCAGCAGGTGGTGCAAGTCGCTTCTGACGAAGACCAAAGCAAGAAATGCAGATACTTTTTATATGTTTGCAGCACAGTCCACTCATCTGCTCGATTAAGTGAAGAGGCCATCCACACGGAGATGCGTGTCGCTGTACACCATGTGTACAGCCAAACCGTATATTTTTTTAAACGATGATGTCATCACCCCAGCACATAACGTTTATGAGCATGCTCCAAGTCGTCTTCTGCGTTTTTAGTGTATCTCTGTAGCAGAGTTACAGCGACACATAACTGACTTGACATTTATACTACATCGTTTTGAGTCAATTTAGCGGTTTCGTGTGTACGCAGATATTTCTTGAGATGACTCAGTGAAAAGGAAAAAAAAAGATTGGATAGGGAAAGCTCTGGCTTCGTGTGGATGTTTAAACATAGTCCCAGACTAACTTAAATGTTACAGGTGTCTTAATCGAAAACAACTTGCACTGACATATCTTAAAATATATCAGTGTGATTG
This sequence comes from Triplophysa rosa, assembly GCF_024868665.1. Classification (NCBI taxonomy): domain Eukaryota; kingdom Metazoa; phylum Chordata; class Actinopteri; order Cypriniformes; family Nemacheilidae; genus Triplophysa; species Triplophysa rosa. The sequence continues at coordinate 10,915,297 of NC_079897.1, read as the reverse complement.
TTTTGTCTCAAGATGCCCATCAGCAATGTTTTTTTTTTGTAATGTATGTTTTTAAAAACGACTTAAATATCCTAATCTAACCAAGGCCTAGTCCTATTTTAAGATAACCCCTGTCCGGGAAAGCGCCCCCATGCAGATGTGTAAAATATGAGACTAGTGGAACATAATCATTTACTGACCTTGTCTGTGTAAACCATAACGTAAACTTCAATACCACGCCTATGTCCATTCATATGATATGTGCAAGGATACAGAAAGACTATTTACATGAAGACAACTCAATTTTCAGAAACACGTGCGTAATCCTTTACCAGAAGTTACAGTGGGAAGATAGTCCCACCACAAAAAGCTAAATTTTGACTTTACAAATCACACAATAAACTGATTTTATAGAAAAAATAATGTGAGCACTGTGACAAAAAAAATATTTTCATGTGGCTGCTTTCAAACCCTTTGGAATGCAGACCTGCGGACTTTTATTGTACAAACCTGATTCCCAAAAAGTTGGGACACTGTACAAATTGTGAATAAAAAAGTAATGCAATAATTTACGAATCTCATAAACTTATATTTTATTCACAATAGAATATAGATAACATATCAAATGTTGAAAGTGAGACATTTTGAAATGTCATGCCAAATATTGGCTCATTTTGGATTTCATGAGAGCTACACATTCCAAAAAAGTTGGGACAGGTAGCAATAAGAGGCCGGAAAAGTTAAATGTACATATAAGGAACAGCTGGAGGACTAATTTGCAACTTATTAGGTCAATTGGCAACATGATTGGGTATAAAAAGAGCCTCTCAGAGTGGCAGTGTCTCTCAGAAGTCAAGATGGGCAGAGTATCACCAATTCTCCCAATGCTGTGGCGAAAAATAGTGGAGCAATATCAGAAAGGAGTTTCTCAGAGAAAAATTGCAAAGAGTTTGAAGTTATCATCATCTACAGTGCATAATATCATCCAAAGATTCAGAGAATCTGGAACAATCTCTGTGCGTAAGGGTCAAGGCCGGAAAACCATACTGGATGCCTGTGATCTTCGGGCCCTGCATCACATAGGAATGCTACTGTAATGGAAATCACAACATGGGCTCAGGAATACTTCCAGAAAACATTGTCGGTGAACACAATCCACCGTGCCATTCGCCGTTGCCGGCTAAAACTCTATAGGTCAAAAAAGAAGCTATATCTAAACATGATCCAGAAGTGCAGGCTTTTTCTCTGGGCCAAGGCTCATTTAAAATGGACTGTGGCAAAGTGGAAAACTGTTCTGTGGTCAGATGAATCAAAATTTGAAGTTCTTTTTGTAAAACTGGGATGCCATGTCATCCGTACTAAATAGGACAAGGACAACCCGAGTTGTTATCAGCGCTCAGTTCAGAAGCCTGCATCTCTGATGGTATGGGGTTGCATGAGTGCGTGTGGCATGGGCAGCTTACACATCTGGAAAGGCACCATCAATGCTGAAAGGTATATCCAAGTTCTAGAATAACATATGCTCCCATCCAGACGTCGTCTCTTTCAGGGAAGACCTTGCATTTTCCAACATGACAATGCCAGACCACATACTGCATTAATTACAACATCATGGCTGCTTAGAAGAAGGATCCGGGTACTGAAATGGCCAGCCTGCAGTCCAGATCTTTCACCCATAGAAAACATTTGGTGCATCATAAAGAGGAAGATGCGACAAAGAAGACCTAAGACAGTTGAGCAACTAGAAGCTTGTATTAGACAAGAATGGGACAACATTCCTATTCCTAAACTTGAGCAACTTGTCTCCTCAGTCCCCAGACGTTTGCAGACTGTTATAAAAAGGAGAGGGGATGCCACACAGTGGTAAACATGGCCTTGTCCCAACTTTTTTTAGATGTGTTGATGCCATGAAATTTAAAATCAACTTATTTTCCCCTTAAAATGATACATTTTCTCATCTTAAACATTTGATATGTCATCTATGTTGTATTCTGAATAAAATATTTAAATTTGAAACTTCCACATCATTGCATTCTGTTTTTATTCACTATTTGTACAGTGTCCCAACTTTTTTAGAATCGAGTTTGTAAGTGAATTACTGCATCAATGAATACATAGGTAATTAACCCCTTACCCGCTGTCTGCGTTTGGGTCCTCTCTCCTTGTCTCACCTCACCCATGATCGTGACACTATTTGGATTGAAGAGCTTTTTGAGTTTGGAGCTCCAGTGAATAAACGTTGATGAAGAAGTTCCTCTGATGTGCACAGAGATATATGGTGTTGTATTAGAGTAGATTTTACTGTAATGTTGGTTTACTAGTTTTCTGTTCAAAGTGTTCAAATTGGTGTTCCAGTGTAAACAAGTGTTCAGAAAAGAAAAGCCACGGCACATTCCTCTGCACTCGCAAACACAATAGCCTAATCTGCGCAAAAACAAGGAGAGAAAATGCAGAGAGCTTATGTATTCAAAGTTTGGGGCTGTGAGATTAAAAATTTCCCCTCCAATGTATTCTTGCAAAGTTGTGCACAAAGCGTACACATCCGTTTCAAGCAAATCCAGTCAGTCAGTGCTATTGGACCGTTTCGTTGGCCTACTCCGCTTTCCAAGGCATTAGTCCTGCACACTCAAACGCAGCCGAATACAATGAGTGAAAAACTATTCCGCTCTCTCTTCTCCTCTGTATTTACTGCACCGACTAAATCATGTGGTCAAGGTTGTGTGAAGCCAGACTATAATGAGATCATTTCCCATTCTCTTTCTCTTGCCTATCAAACTTCATACAAATAGCTTGACTTCCCATATCCAGAAAGTTTGAATAAAGAACTTGACAAAGCAACATGTCTTGCCTGCTACCAAATATATAGATTTTCGAATGAGGGACCGTAAACTCCATTTCAGTCGAGGATAATGACATTACCATAGCCAGTGCACTGCCAACCCAAGAAAGCTTTGGATGAGCACACATAAAGAATTATACTGCATAGAACTTAAGTTTAGATATGGCTCAATGGAAAGAAAAAATATATGACAGAAGAGGCACATAAAAAAATATACTTTTGTGGGAGCAAAACGTGTGTGGGGGCATGAACTAATTAACAACCAATAACGAGGGATACAAAAGGGCGGGAACACAGACAAGGATCAAGAGAGTATCGAAGGCCGAAAGGGTCAAAATGGCTCTCTACACACATAACAAGGGATCCTGCCGTGATTCTGCCACAAGATCAAGAAAGACATGACAAGATGAGGCAGAATCACGACAAATAGATTAATCAAAAGTATGACTAAGTAATGACTAAAGTGTATGACGCTTTACTGTAATACTAAAGTATATCACAATAATTTTAGTATAATTTAAACATTATTATAGACTATATACTATTATAGACACAATTATAATAATATTTGACACAATTCTTTTTTTGTGTTCTTTGAATGTTGCACATACGTAAATAACATGAAACAGCCATTTTAAATGATTTAAATTTGGTTTTGTCTGTTTTAACTCTGTCCCTCTTATTTTGATTTTATCATTTATATTTTGATTTCATGCGCTTTTTCTCTAGAAAGATGTTAAATAAAATGATTTCTTGCTTAGGGATCCCTAGTATGCACCTCTCCAAGGTAGGGAAAGTAGACCTATTGAATTTGGGTAAGTAACTTGTCCAACACCATTTGAAGAGAGATGCTATAACTTTTCAAAAAATCTCACAGGCTTTAAAAGAGGGAACAGAACTATATCTAAAGACCAGAACAGAAAGACCTAGAGGTTTCCTATTCTTATGTGGGACAATATGCAACCACAACACACCAGAACAGTATACCAACACCCAAGCATTGTGGAGTGTTCAATTGCAAGCACCTTTCAAATTTTCCTTAGAAAATGTAGAAATGTAAACAGTCTAGTTTTACTTCATGCTTTTGCCATATACAGCAGCTCTCATCTCATGCAATCACATGGATCAATCTGACTCTTCACTGTACCTCTACTGTAGGTGTTTGCTAAAGAAACTCAGTCTTGGCAAATCTTTCTGGTTGTTTGTCATCCACACCTTTATGGAATGGCTTTTGGAGATTGAAGATTATCTCCCCGTTCAATGGGCAGGTCTGGTTCCAGCTCAATTCATGTATTATTCACTGGCAAAGTAAATTGTTAGAGTTAAGGAACACAATGCATTTTGTTCTGGGCAAACCGCTGCTTTTTAACATAGAAATTATTTATTGTTTCTTCTCCCTGTAGACTCTTACACCAACCACCTCTCCTTCGTCTGCAAATACTGCACTATTAATACTTAAAGGGAATACATATATAAGTGGATTTATTATGTTAATATATCGACAGAAAAGAGTTAATGTAGACTGGTAGAGAACGGCGTAATGACAAGGTCATGGGTTCAAATCCCATGGAATGGACAATACTCATAAACTATGTAGCTTGAATGCATAGTAAGTCACTTTATGACGTTTAAGCCATCTGGTAACACATCAATGTAGAGTGAATGTAAATACAATAAAAAAGTGTCTTGCCTAATTCAATAATTCATTTTTACAAATTTTGTTAAAAAACCTTGCATATACAATACATATATTTTTTTCATTTGTTTGTTAGGGGTGAAATGCCACAGTATAGAGCCACAGCTTAGATAGCCACCCTTGATTAAGTATTTGTTTCAATCATAATAAATGCATAACATGTTGTCATGATATAACAAAGACGTTGTAGGAAGTCTTTCTTAACTGGATACTGGATGTGAAACCGACCACATCAGAAGGAATGAGCGACGAATCAACTGGAAAATTAGCGTTCTGCGGTGGGTACCAAATATAAAAACCTTATGAATACAGATCTGTCATAACAGATTCTGTTTCACGAAGATAATATTGGTGTCTCCCTTAAAACACATGGCTAGATCCGTGTGACGCTATTGTACTCCCGCATATCATTACTAAAACAATGGCGTGTAATGTGTTATTCGTAATATGAAGGAGCATTCACAAGTTCTTTGTAATTTCCCATTTGATGGCAAGGCTTACAGCAATTATGATGTCTAATATACGGATTTAGGCGTGAGAATTCAGATGAGTCAGAAACACAGAAGTTTGGCCGTGTGGCGCTGGTTTGAATGCTGATGATGGCCCTCTTGAAGTCTCGCTGGGGCCGGGGACGCGAAGTGTTGATCGTTGCCTCGCACTGATAAGCGAAAATGTTTCCAGAGCGTAAAGAATCGAGTGGTGTGCGTGAGGGATAAACCCTAATCTGTCGCCACACACTGAACTTGACTTGCTAATATTTGCATTGGAAATCAGGTGGAGGTTCTGCTAAGCTCCCTATTACAGCCTCATGTATGTGAAAAGATCTCATATTCATTTAAATACAGCCCACCCCTCCAAAGAGGAAGAGGCACTGGTAGAAAATGGGATGCAGCGTGGTGAATGCTTTGAAAACAAACAAATAAATAAACAAACAAATAAATGAATTTATTTATTTTTGAAGTTATATAAATAAATATTAGAATGTGAGACCTGACCACTGTTGTCAGTAGAATGAGAGAAGTATGCAATGGTTGGTGTGGATAGATTAAGGGTTATTGAAATGAATACGCTGGCTGTAATAGAAGTGGAGAGTTTCATATAGGATTATACTAATAAAGTAATACAGAGATCAAAAGAGGCCTGGAAGGTTTTCCTCAATCTATAATCCTCCAAGCCATATTGATGCTTATATGACTTTGTGCAAATGACCAAAATTCTATGTGTAACATGGACGTATTGGTATAAACAGTTTATTGTGTTCCAAATATAGATTTAGGAAAGACTGAAGCCATTCTGAAATAAAGCAGGTAAAAGACGCTTATTATTAGACAAATATATACAGTCAACTGTTTGTTTTTAAACAAACAAAAATAAAAAAATACAATTGATCTTTTTATACAATTTATAAAAAAAATATACATTGGTACATTGGTTTTAGATATACAATATTGTTGCCATCCTTCTAAAACCTAATTTGTTCAAATTTGCTCAAATTTCTTTTTCAGGAAATGTAAAAAAAACACTGAGCTTTTTCAATAATTGCATACTGTTGTAAAAGTTGACAAGCACTTTTTAAAACTTGTTTACTGATTGAATATTTGCAAAATATAAAAGAGTGACTATAAATAATGATTTATGACAAAAAATAAAAATCACAAAATATGGAGACATAAGGTTTCAGAAGGTTTCAGAAGCAGCTATATGCTCCATAATATGTCTCAGAAAACATTGAAAATCTGGGAACTGATTTAAAGACAGCAAGAAATAAACAACCGTCCTTAAATCCAAGTGACAAACTACTGTTTATTTTTAATAATTATTAAAAAATATATATTTGGAAACTATCGTACTGCTGTGTTTGCTATGCAATGTGTCTTTGTCTAACCAGCCTTAAGAATATATTTTTCTTCATCACTAGGTTAAGTCATATCTGATGATGTTGAGACGTGAGACAGTAATTAAAATCACAGGAAGTTCAACAGTACCTTGTTTCATGCTAATTCAAGCACAATGTAACATCATGTCAGTGAACACAGAACATGAATTGGCACTTATAGCCTGCTATGACAGAATGCCCTACACGAAACTATCTGCATGAGCTGAGAAGTCATTTAGACCAGATTTTGTAATTACACAATTGCATAAAACTGTGTGAAATCGTGCAGATAATCTGCTAAATCTCCCAACATGAAAAGATAATTGCAACAGAAATTAGCCATACCTGAGGTTCATTCGTTTGGTCATGGCTAGTTTCTTATGTGGCGAGGATCGGATATTACTGTTAATTATGAGCAGGTCAGAGTTTTGCTGAAGGTCGACCATTAGCGCTGGGACCATTGAAATGCTAATTATAAACAGATTAGAGAGTTACGGTCCTTTATGACGGTTATTAGATAATTACTTAGAGAGAGTAGTTTAGTGAAATAAGGGTCTGGAGACCACACAGTGTGTGTAAGGAGAGCTAGAGCAACAGAATTGAGAGCTGGATAAGATCTGTAGAAAAGATAATCGTAAAAATATTTTTTTTCTGTATGCTTATACTGAATGTGTTTGAAATGAGTTTTGTAGCAAAAACAGAATTTTGCCTTTTATTAAACAATAACAGTTTTTAAAAATGGATTTTATTTGCCCCAAAAAATCAAGAAAAGGCAACCAATAAGAGCCCAGAACAGATAAGAAAAAAGCTGATTGATAAAAATTACTTTTTATTTTTGTTATTCCTTTATACCTTTAAATTACTCTTATTTTAAAATACTCTTATTGTTATTATATTTCTTAAAATAATTAGGAATGAATAAGTGTATATTAATGAATCAGGTAATACATATTATGTTAACAGGTGTTATGATTGGCAGAACAATAAAAAAACATTCAACAAAATAAGTTTTAAATATTTTCTATGTAAATTGAAGCATATAAAAATATCACAGAATTGGGAGAAATTAGGCATTAAGCCAGCGGTGCAGAAATTACACACTTGTTTAGCTCAATGTTTAGATGATGTAAACTCAAATGTTTAGATGATGTAAACATCAAATGTGCATTTCAATTGCAAAGAAAGGCTGGAGGAAAATAATTATAAGCTACAATATACAACACAACGGGGATCACAGAGCTGATTAGTTATTGAACTGGACATTAAGAGTAAGTTGTTTTGAAACGTCAAGCAAGCAGGTCTGGCTATCCTCAAAGAAATAATCTCACAATTTGAATCAAACAGCTATTTACAAGTTACGATGTTAAGATGTTTACTACTTTATTCAAAGCCCATTTTTTGTGCAAGTAGTTGCAAAAGAAGCATGTGTGTGTTTGGTGCATGGCTCCGAGCAGCGATTTTTTTTGCAAGTCTGATTGATAAACACAGGGTAAAAAAGACTCAACATGTCCCCTGGTGTTTTGGTTCATTCCGTTCACAGAGCATCCCTGGACGTCCTTGTAAATGCAATAATTAAAATGATTACCGCTGTGCACAACTGTGCATATAAACGTAGGTTGCCGATCATACTTACATTGTTATCATAAACAGAGTGGAGGGGCGGTTTCGTTTAGCTGGAACACAACGGCTCACCTTCAAAGGGCTGCAATGAAATTCTTACTCAGAAAGCATACATGCATGCAAGTGGTAACATGTGGAACACTCAGCAGGTTTTAGATTTGTCTTGTAAGATGGATAGTAGTTGAATATTTCAAAACATTGTTGAGTAATTTTGCCCAAATACATATAAACACAGCATTGTTTTTACATGTCAGGGCGTGAAGTCAGGATATACTGTATGTAATACCAAAGTTCTTAGGTAAGAATAATGACAGTACATTTTAAGTCCTTGTGAAATAAAAAACAAAGTTCTTTAGTAAGAATATGTTAGGCTTACGGAGATCTAAGTGTAATGCAAAACATTGACAAAGTTCACATTTTGAAGATGTAAACATTGAAAACTTAAGGTCATCTTAAGGTAAGCGTTACCTTCTCTCATTTACTCCAAGTAGGATTTTCACGTAATTCTAAATTTCAGCTTCTCGTTTAATTTCTCTGACAAATGAAAAGCTCTAGAATTGAGAGAATCTAGAATTTTGGCCACTATTGGGTGTTTGTAAAGGACAGGTGCCACTCAATATGTTCTGTCCTAATTTCCGTTTCAAAGGAAATTACATCAATGCATCAAAGAAAGCTTCAGATTTCAAGACACTTTGGGGCGGTTTAGCTTTTGAGGGATTATCTTAAACCAGGACTAGGCCTTAGTTAAATTGGGATATTTAAATTGTTTTAAAAAACATACCTTACAAAAAACATTACTGGTGTGCATCTCGAGACAAAACAATGGCAATGATCTTTATTAAGATATTCAATTCAATTCAATTTTATTTATATAGCGCTTTTCACAATGTGCATTGTTCCAAAGCAGCTTTGCAGGAGCAAGTAAGAAAAACACAGAAAGGTAAAACACAGCACAGTGCATGGTGTTTATAGACCAAGCAAGATCATTATAATAAATAATATCTAATAAATAAATGAATAAATAAATAACTGCAGTCTCCCGGTGAGCAAGCCAACACTGCACTGCTCTGCTGTGGCGAGGAACCCAAACTCCAATGATTAATAATGGAGAAAAAAAAGATATGTCAGTGTAAGTTGTTTTCGATCCAGACACCTTTAACATTTAAATTAGTCTGAGACTAGTTTTAGGCCCTGTCCGGGAAACCACCCCTTTGGGTCTTTGTTTAAAACTTTGTCTGAAAGGTATAATATTTTGTGTAAAACATAACTAGCCTACATGAACATAGCAAATATTTTAAAGCCAGTTTAGATATACAGATACCTTTGAAGTAACTATTTTTTAAACGTGTCTGTTTGTATTAGATTTTACATATGAACCATTTTTATTTCATATCTTATATTTCATGCTGTGTAGTGAAAGAAAAATATATGTTTGAACAATTATATTTTCTACACAACTCATTTTAAACATGCACACCGCCTTCTGTTAAAAAATAATTTAAAGATTATGTAAAACATTCCACTCATGTAATCCTACAACCCAGTCTCAAGGCAGTTCGTGGCATAGGCACGAAATATGGAATCTATTGATTCGTGTTCATGGACACGAATTCCCCCCTTTTTTCGTGTCACTCAGCATGACTTTTTCGTGTCACTCAGCATGACTTTTAATACACAGACCACGTGTGTAGGTACATTTATTTATTAAACCCTAAAATCACAGCCACAAAGGCTAATTTAGCTAAAAACGCGAGTTTCACGAGGTGGCAAAGCAATTAACCCTGTCCCTAAACCTGACATCACAGGTGCAAAATCAAATCATTACAAAACATATGAATGAGATCCTAGGAAATATGAATTCACACTAATGAGCCACCTTGTGAAATAGGTATGAATTCCCATCAGATTGCGTTATTAGATATATATTTATACATTTGAAAGATACCACAAATTAAAATACGTGAAAGTCGTGCGGGGTGACACCAAAAAAAGTTGTGCTGACTGACATGAAAAAAGGGGGAAATGTGTGTCCACAAACACGAATTAATAGATTACATTTCGTAACAAATGGTCATGCAAATATATAAATATTGAGTTTTTTATATAAATGAGAAGAACTAGCAGAATCTGACTGCAGAAAACTATGACCGACCAATCAGAATCAAGCTTTCTAGAGCACTGTGTAGAGACATTATAGATATTTCCAAGTTGTCCATCTAGAGCGCTAAAAGAACAGTTAAGATTTGGACCATCAATTGAAAAATTGCAGTTAGCATGTTCATTATCCAAGCTGTGCAAAGCATTAACCTTAGGTCACTCCACCGGGACTGTCTCTGCAATTAATTGCTCTTACTCACTTTGAAAATGAATGAATCATCTCGGAAATAAAGCATCTGCTCAACATTAACTATCACTACAGTGTTGTTCCTCGTCTGTGAAAGACCAAATGGGACGAGTCCGTGTTCGGGAATTACTGTGACTGTACGACTGCCGTTGAGAGAGATAGACACAGCTCACCTTCCCTCGCCGCTGCAGAAATGAGATTAAGCGCAAAGTGGCTCAATTAATCCATGTGAAGTGACGCGGAATTTGAATACAAAAGATGGAGAGTGTGCCCTGAAGAGGCGAATAGAGAGACAAACATTGTTTTCAATCATGCAGGAAAAAGATGGTGGTGAGTGAAATTAATTGACCTTCCTGGTTCAATTAACGAAAAAGGGACACAAAGCCAGAACAGGCGTGCATTCTATCCTGGTGAATAAAGTATCAGTGCTGTTGCATGGATTGTGGTGATACAAATTTAATACTAAACATTATCACATTTGACTATATTTGTGACGTGTTTAAATGTGAAAAAATCGCAGGGCTTTAATTTGATCTGTTGGGAAATGACTGGATTGTAAAAAAGTGGGTGTAACATATAAGAATAAACTCAGACCTGAACCTGGATTTGTAATTAATTCCAATGAAATACGGCATAACGATTAAATGTATACCTTCATTGTTGCCTAAAGCATTAATGTAAACCAGCTACTTACAATGTTTAGTAATTGTAATATTTTAAATATGTGGTTAAGTTTTTGACAATTTTTTGATTGATTCAAACTCTTATAGTTCACCCCAAAATTAAAATTCTGTCTTGAATTACTTACCCTCAAGTTGTTGTATGTACAAATTTATTTTGTTCTGATAAACACAGAGACAGATATTTAAAAGAATGCTTGTAACCAAAACAGTTCTTGGCCATTATTGACTACCATATTTAAACTGTTTAAAAGTGTCTTTGTTCTGTTGAACACAAAATAAGATATTTTTAAGAATGTAGGAAAGCAAAGAGTTTTGGGGCACTTTTGGCTACCATTGTCATTTTCCTTCGATGGTAGTCAATGGGGTCCAATAACTGTTTGGTTACAAGCATCCTTCCAAATATCTTTCTCTGTGTTAATCAGAAATTTTTTTTTTTACAGATTTGGAACAACTCAAGGGTGAGTGTATGATGACAGATTTGTTGTTTTGGGTGAACTATCTCTTAAACACGTCCAAGCAAGTTCTATCCACCAAGCCATGTGACATTCATAGATGAATCCGCACACTTAAACGTAAATGCACATAAAATATAATGTAATTTGTGGGTGTCCTTTTACAACTGATGTTGCGTTCAGACATAACAATGCAGGGATTTACCTTCAAAAGGAGCTTGTTGTCTGTGAGGGCCACACCAATCAAAAACAACGCAAAGAACAGTCTCAATACCACCCAAGTGTGAAGCTCGTCGGTTCTTGTGCCTTGTGACTGTATGCTTACAATTACATTTAACTTCTTGAGCCTTTAATACGACAACAACACTTCAACAAACCTTTGGTTGACGGTTCAAGTACAAACATTGTCTGTGTATCAAAACAAAGATTACATTTAGATGCCCATCAACAAATGCTCTCTGTTGTACCTCACAGTAGCTATTACATGGTGATAAAAGGTACAAATCCTTGTTTGCTTTTACTGTGAATGCTTACACATTCCTAGCAATTGGCAGCAATTTTCACAAGCTAGGGCACATACAATAAAAAGAGTCTGTGTTTGCGGATTATTAAATTGTGAAAGAACTGAAAAAAAGAATAATTCATATCAAATTTCATAACCAGTTGGGTAAAGATATGTTTCGTTTCTTGTGGGTGGGTGGTTGATTTCCATCATTTTGAATAGGAATCAATTTCACCATCATATGGAAGCAGGACTGGACCGGCGTTCTCTCTTCATTTAACAGACGCGTCTAATAGGTCCCTGAAGGATGGCGTATTTGAAACGGAATGAGCTAACAAAAGCATAAAGGGTTAATTTAGCTTGGCTCAGGTGAGTTAATTATTCTTTTTGCCCAGTTCACTGCACATCCATAATGATTATTAACTAGCTTAAAATACTCCTGGACCGCTGGGAGCTTACGGATAAAAACACACGCGTGCCGCGAGAGCAGGTTGGGTGGAGGGGGATCATTATTCTAATGAGACTGCTGTAAAACTCCAATCACAAAGTCTCCACAATAATCTTCTGGGACTCTGTGGGGTCACAGTCGTCCTTCTCTGGAGAACTGAGTGGATGGGCACTGATTAAAGCACATTCACGCATGGATCCACACTCGTGTGTGTGCTTAAAGACAGGGATAATGGCTATTTAGCCAGTCTGAGTTTTAATCACAGCACACAGGCGGCCGCAAGCTTCAACACAACAGAGAGAGTGAGAGAAAGAGCAGCGAGGTGTGTTATGAGTAGTTCATTCAGAAATTCAACAATTGTGTGATCATTTACTTACCCTTGTGTCATTTTAACCCTGTACAGTGTGGAACACAATGTTTTTTTTTTCATAAAGAATGATTGAGGACTGGGTCTGGTGCAAAACTGCAGCAGAACACAATGCAAATAGACAATATAATTCACGAAACCAAACATGTATGATAGCTTTGTGTGAGAAATTTAGCTTTCTCTCCACAGAAGCTCTGAAAGGGACAACAAAATAATGGAAGATACAACTGGTTCTTGCAAATCCTCTGACCAAACATCATTCACATCAAAGTCATTAAAAAAAAGCTATACTGTAGCTCAAATAATGACTTACTGTAAATTTTCATCCAAAGTAATTGAATGGGTTACTTTTATAGTAGTTTTTGTAGCTTGACATATCCAGATACTCTTCTTTAGAACAAAGCAACCAGGAAAAAATGCTCCTTCTGTGTTCTTTTAAATTAATTATATGAGGGAGAGTAAATGATGACAAAATATTAATTGTAAAACTACTTAAATGCTGAGAAATGTTTTTAAAAATGACAATTCCACTTCACTGAGAGCATAATGAAAACACAGAACCATGCCTGTAAAAATGGAAACATCTTTTCCTCTTGACGTTTGGCTCTGTTAGTTTTGCCGGTGTTGAGTGGTGCTGGAGGAGAAATATCCCTTTGGACATCTGTTCCTGGCAGTGACTGAGCCGGGTTCCTGCTGCTGCCTAATGGAAAGAGAGTGAAAGATTTGCAATGGGCCTGTTAATGATAATTATACTGAGGTCTCTGTGGACGGCATATAGCCCATGAGGTCACCATACAGAGGCTCAGCCAACCCAAAGCGCACCTCCATTTTATAAATAAATAAACACATACACACATAATCCTGGAATACAAAAACAAGAAAAATAACGGAACAATACCAACAGTTTATTATTAAAGATTTTGTTTGTATTGTGTTAAATGCATCATGAAATATAATTTCCTATTTAATTATGATTATGGCATATAATAAAATGCATATTTTCCGCAAAAATTAAAATGACAATAATTTAATCCCATGTTGTTTATTTTCAATGAAACACAGGAGATTTTTTTAAAGAATCTTTATGAATATAATGATCATGTCGTTTGAGCTTTGAAAGCTCAAATAACATAAAAGTACCACTAAAGTCTTTAAGACATACTATTTTCAAGTGTTCAAAACTGTACAATAACTTTTTGTGAACATGACTAAAACTGGATCATAATAACTCTCAAATCTCTCTTAAATCAAAGTTCTAAACCAAACTAAACTAAACTAAACTAAACTAAACTAAACTATTTTATAAAATAAAATAAAATAAATTTATTAAAATAATAAAATAAAATATAAAATGAAATGAAATAACTAAACTATTTTATAAAATAAAATAAATTTATTAAAATAATAAAATAAAATAAAATAATAATAAATAATAAATAAAAGCATCTGGGTTTGGAATGACATAAGTAAATAATGCCAAAATTGTTTTTGTTAATGACTGCTTTAATACTGGCTCTGGTCAAACATTTCTTATGTCAATAGAATATAAACATTGAGATGCCCATACAAGAGGTCACGTCACGTTAAGATCTTGTATTTCAACAGATATACACCTCTAACTGGCCTCAGACTACCATTTGAAACAATTACACAGGTGGGGGACTTGACAGCAGATTCAGTGCTGTGGTGCTATTCTGACAGGCTTCATAGACTGATGATTAATTACAGCTCGGCTTCTCTGAGCCTTCAATTTTCAGTGCAGGGCTGTAGGTGATAGTACAGTAGCTTCTGTTACACCCCCCACAGCAGGAAAAAGAGATGTTTGCCTCTCTCTCTCTCGTCGTTCCTTATGTCCTCTGTTGGATCAGAAGAAGTCAGCCAAATAAGGGCTACCATGATAAATCTATGTTATACCTCTCCCTGCCATGAATGTTTAATCCTATTTATATTTACCAAAGTGAGATTATCTGGATTAGAAATTGCTGTTTTTTTACCTCCACCTCCAATGTTAAATTCGAATGTATTATTTCTGAGACCGCTATAGTGGAGTTTACTCTCATAGTCTTCTTCATTAATCAGAGCCATGGCTTCATTTATTCCCTGATATATGCAGGGTCTTCGCACTGATGTACATATGGTAAAATGGGCCTGTTTATCATGAGTGCTAAAAAAAAAAAAGTTGCCTGAGATATGGATGGATATAACACAGTATTTTGAATTGGGTTGATGCATTTAGTTCACAGAAAAAAATCTCTGTCCACACTAAATGTGAAACTCATGCTTGACTTATGCTAAACAAAGCCAAACAAAATATATTTGATTTAATATGTGTGGAGAATGATTGACAGTAAGTCAAGAACAAACAATGACACATCAAAACTAATCAACATGAACAGCACAAGTCACGATTAATCCAACGACAAACAAATCAAACAAAGGCAATGAAGAAAAACTAAAGATAAATACAGAATAGACTTACAAAATAAAATTAGATTTCAAAATAAATGAACAGTCATGAATTTTTCTGTCATGAGCAGAAAACACAAAATCATTAAAATCCTAAAAGATGAACTAACACTTATGAATTAACAATAATGTGTCTGCAAAGTTGCTACAAAGTGTGCACATTTTTTTCATAAACACATATGAAGAAGAATCTAGAACAGTTTTAATAGGATTTAATTGGGCAAGTTTCACATCCTAACACACTTTCTCTGTTCAACCTTGCCTGATACTTTTCAATTAGCAGGGATTTTTCTCATAAAGCTCCACGTTATTAAATCATATGGTTCAGTCCTTTATCCCAGCAATGAGGCTGAAACATATGGGCTTGAAGAGGGATGCAGGGTGCATGAGGGTGTGAATATCCCATGAACCCTGATGGATAAGAGTCCACATTGAAAGACGGCCTTGAACTGTTAAGAGATAATCCTGTTTGGCTGCCCCTGCTGACTGCCTCCTCACTGGGACACTGCACACACACCAGTGCTTCACGTGCTAATGCAAACTAATGATGACCAACAAGCCCCTCACAATACTGGCAGGACATTATAAATTGTATTTATCACAATGCAAGTTTACACAAGTTTACTAACTATTCAATTGTTTCTGTGCCACTGGTTTAAATCAAGTTAGCATTTAGTTTTGGGTGGGACAATAATGTTTATAAATCATTTCACAAATAACCCAGGAGCATCTATCAGTAATGACAGTAGATCATTGTTGATAACAGGACGCATCATATTCTTATATAGACTTTATACTATTGGCATTAAAGTTTATTTTGGCTGAGCCACTTGACCCACTTGAAAAACAAAATGGTGCTTTATAACACTAAAAGTGGTCATTGGCTTTTAATCATGGCGGAACCACTTTAAGTGCTATATATAACTATATATACAGTATATATAACTATATCTTGGTGCTACAGTTGTTCTTCATCAGTTCTTTGTGATGACTGGGGGGCTATATAGCTCCGCATTCATATAGAGAACCTGCTTAACCCCTTTATGGTTCTTCAGCGTTTCTATATAGCACCCCTGTCATGCCAAAGAACCACTGAGGAACCTTTGAAGAACCAAGATAAGGTTCTATATATCACTTAACGTGGTTCCCCTATGATTACGAGCCAAGAACAACTAGCACCATTTTTTTAGAGTGGTTTTAGTTTGTACGTGTCATTTAGGGTCGAGTTTGGTTAGATTACATTTCATAAACCTAACTAAATCAAACACCTGCATATAAAGCAAGGTGTGTTGAACATAAATTGTGAGAAATTGTTTTACAGATCCACTGTTGGTTTTTACGTGATTCAAATCACTTTCTGCTGTACTTCTGTAATTACAGTATGTCCGTCTCTGGAGTGTTGTGCTATGTTTGTGTTTTCAAACACCCTAATTCGCCCTGAATCAACAATCTTTTGTAGGAAGCCGGCAGAGATGCGGGCGAAGTGGGATTCTCTATATAGCCGAGAGCTGTGTCCCTGAGGCAGGGAGATGCAGATTAGCAGAGCAAGTGAAGGAAGGTAAAAAATGCATTATTAAAAATAAACTGTGCAAGCTAGAAGAGAGAAAAAGAGAGAGATGGAGAGAGAGAGGGGATTGGAGAAAAGGGAAACTTCAAAAGATGATGTTTAGTATTGCGGTAATACAACATGACAGGTTTATAAAACTTGCCACCTTCTGTTGCAGGGCTGAAAATTGACTTGGGCAGCGGTAAGTGATGGCATATTCGACTTTAAAAAATGGCTTTAATGATGCTGTTATTGTGTTACCGAAATGGAAATAAAACTTTAATTCCCTCGGTGAAGAACGATCCTGCATGCCTGAATGTGCCCAAGTTGAAAAGTGATTCTCATAGCAGATTCCCATGGCCCTGCGCTCCTGACGATTTACAAAATCTCTCTCTCTCTCTCTCTCTCTCGTTTTCAGTTTGCAAAGGTAATGAGAAGCTAATGAGGCTTGACTTGAATTTTTTCAGCGCTCCACTCCTGGCAGCTTCCCAGAGGGGCTGAAGGAGATGTTTAGCTTCTATAGACGCCGTGCTGATGGATAGATGGATGGATGGACGCAAAAGCCGAGCCTCTGCGTTTGGTCTCTATTCACTGCACATGGAGAGGAGGAGGAGGCGGGGGTGGAGAATAGGGTCGGAAACTAAAGGAGGGATAGAACACTCATGAAGAAGGGAGGAAGAAATCAGCACTCTTGAAGCGAGATGAAATCCAGACACCTGAAAAGAAATGGCTGTATCAGCCTGAGACTGCTTTGGATGTATCGCTGGGAATAATACAGTGCTGATGATGTGCAGAGCTTCGGTGAGCTGCCTGCCGTTTAGACTGTCCTTCCATAGGTCTGAATAAAAAGAAAACTCTGACCTGGTCCTTTGTTGGGGAAGCTACTTTGAAAGTACAAGCTGCGAGTTATTTATAATTGAAAATGGTTCAACCAAAGCCAAGCTTTAAATTGAGAACAACAGCTGACAAAACATTGCTAACAACATTAAAGCTGTTTACGGGGGCAGTGTCTATTTAGGTAATGTATTACCATATTAGGGTAGCATTTATTCATATACCCCAAAAAAACATTCAGTTATCCATAAACAAATTGACGATAAATTAAAGCAACACTGTCCCAAAAGTAAAGTATATAATAGAGTCAAAAAGAATACTAATAAACATAATGTTATGCAGATCATTCTATGTTTTTGCAAAGGACAGATTGAGAATGAATTCTTAAAAAAATCAATTAAAAGCTACAATGTTATGCTTTTTAAATTACAGTGTCTTCATTGTGGAGCATGTGAAATGCTGACTTAAAAAGAAAAAGGGAAAAATAGAAATTTGAAAATAAAATCTCCTTTCCTGTCTGTCATACACCAGGCCAGAACGACTTCTTCAGCTTAAAGTACAAAGTCAGCCGTGTGCTGTGGATTCAGGCCAGTCTAATGAAGTCGTAGCAGACTCTTGGGCTGATAGACCTGTTAATGAGCTCCGCTCTTGTGATGGGAGCTCAGGGTAGACAGGGGGAAAAAGGGATGTACCAGGTAGGCACAAGCACCATGTTGGATCATTAGCGTAATTTAAACAGAAAAAGGTCTTTGTTTCTCGCCGAATTGCCAGGGAGGCTGGGAAGGGACCTTGAGGCCCCTCGAAAGCATTTTGCTGGCATGCACGTCGAGAATTGATTGTCTTTGTTGTGGTAATCTGAAATTAATTTGCACTTGAACCCATCTTTCTTCCAAGATCAATTTAAAACACTATTGTAATTATGTGCCCGGTATGAAACCGAGAACAGACACTGATATGACCAGCCAGCATATTTTAATTCCCCAGGTACTTGAGAGCCTTTTTTCCCCTTATTCCCTGACTTATCTTGCAAGGTAATAAAACAAAATGTTCCTCGTGCATAAGCTTAAGGGAGCGGTATTTGCCGGAGGGGTAACAGTAATAACCGCTGTATTGCTACACATTTACCCATGTACTCTCTCAGTAGGTCATCGCTTTTTTTCAAACGATGTTAAACTTGCGCTAATACAAGCCGCAGCTGCAAGGACGGCATCTGACGGCGGAGCTCAGATGAGTACTCTGCAGTCTAATCACGACTTTAATTACGATAGCCATTTCAAATCTATTACAGAATACCTGCTAATATCTCCAGCTGATCTTACTGGAGCATCTCCCTTGTTCTCGGTGTGAGCTTTTTAATATTTTTATCTGAATGCTTTTCCTTTCCATCCCTTGATTAGTGTTTGTAGTGTCAGCTTCAGTAGGACCATCTTGAGTTGTTTCCTGTTGTGCTGTCATGTAGCACAAGGGCAGCGAGGTCATCGCCCTGGGCTGGGATTCATCCCGGGCTCCTCAGGCACGGAGAACAAGGCGATGGGCGGCCAAGACAGACTGCTGATGACATTAACATGCACAGACATTCCTAGCTCGCCACGAGAGAAGCCTTTGATTTCTCAAAAAATTACGGCTTGGAGGAAAGCTGCATTTGGGGCGGAATTAGATTTATGAAAATGCGATCATTCTCGAAGTGCATTTAAGCATGCAGTGTTTTTTTTGTGTCAGATTCACTTGTGTAAATGTGTATCGAAATGAAGTAACTGTCTTTTGCTTAGAAACACCTTTCATATATAAGAATTCAACCATGGGACATTGTAACTATTCTACAAGGTGGTGATTTTGTTTGATGTGAATTAAATAAAATACACAAACAAAAATTTTGGATTATTAGAAGAAAATCTATGTCTGATTGTGGTACCCAAACTACCCAACCGAGCACTGCGGCCTGCGAGATGGGAAACTGATGCACTTGCATTCAGGATTTCTGTTTTGCGGGTGTTTATGTCGTTGCCTAATTTGTGTAATTTCTTTAGTGACTCAGGTGCAAATACAATGCAGATTGTGCATGCAAATAAACAAAGCTATAAGCACCTTTTCTTGTGTGCTCACATGCAAAGACGAGAATGCACAAATAGATACCCTGCACAGATTTGACTATTTAATATTGTTAATAATGTCTTGAAACACTGGCTCATATTTCACTCGGCACTCTCCGACAAAGAAAACATCATGAAAACAAACGCCTTTGTCTCATTAGATTACTTCCAAAAAGCTTAAAACGTGCACAGATCACACAGGTCTGCAAGAAAGCTCACCAATAAAAGAGTCTGATGTAAACAAAATGAGAAAAGTCTTCATTTGTAATACACAAACAATTCTAGTATACATAACTCACATTTTGTTCCCACAATTCATCCTGTTTTTGCTCTGTATAATCATGCTGAATATGCAAATGCATTAAATAATTAAACAGTCCTCTGTTCGGTTTTATACAGAGCAGTCAGAATGATTTGTTTGAATTTTGTACCAGTTTTGTTTCGTTGCTGTGTATGCCCTCATATTTCTTTCTGCCTTATAAGTGAGAGACTAGAAAGTTGCCATTGTAACACGCAGTTCCCACAGCTCTCTGCCTCATTGAAGAGAGACCGTTGGCGAGGTTGAGGGTGACCACACGCACGGTTGTCTGCTCGTGTCTTACATCTCGTTTCCTCATTTCAAAACTTAGCGTTTCTTTTTTCTGTTGTTGTTTTTTTAAGCCCTTCTTAACGTCAGGCCTGAAACTTTATCTCGTCTCAGCCAGGGCTGTGGAGAGCATATTGGGGTCACCAGTGGTTGGCAGGCAGGCAGGCCTCACCCTGATGAACATGCAAAACACAGACCCTACCAAACCCAGCATCCTCGGTCTGCAGATAACATCTCCCTTTCAGCATATCGATCGCCTGTTTTCAGGGGGCCTTTGTTTCCGCCCTGAGTTTGCCACAGTACACCAAGTGACAAAAGAGTGACACTCGGACCTAGAAATTAACTACTGGCCTATTAACAACCCAACACAGCACATTGGCAAGAGTGAAATTCTTGTGAAAACAATGGAGGGAAGGGGGAGGGTGAGAAAGAGAGAACAGAAAACAGCTCGCTTAATCTTTTCTCTTATCTCGCAACTGTTGTGAGGCCTTCCAGGCAATTTTCTATTCAGGCTATTGATTTTTATCACCTCCTCTAAACCTCTATGACAGATTATTTTTCAAAGACTAAAGCTACTTTTCCCACTTCCGCGACCCATATATTGCTTCAAATGAATGATAAATAGAGAAAAAAGTTTATTATTAACTATTATGCTGAAACACGCTCGGTTTTTGATTAATCCTTCTCGAGCAGATTAGCTGATTCTCTTGTTTTTTTCTTCCCATAATGCAGTGAAAGAGAAAAATAAGCACAGCGAGAAAAACAGCATATTTACGATGACTTTCCAATGTATGGGAGCCATGAGATGAATGCAGTTTGCGATGTTTCGTGCAGTATATAGTCTAATGGGTCGCCCCCCATAGCTTTTTTTTACTGACAGTCCTTGACGGCACGTTATGGATATATTGTAACTCTTAAAATAATTTAGTAAAGTTAGTTTACGATTTGCTACATTTATTTTGCAGTATACAGTACTTCACATTCACATTTTGTCACATTTTGTAAAGTTCCTTTAGCACAGACTGTTCTTAAAATGTTGTTTATGTTTTCTAAACGGTGTATATATTTTAATACGATACAACCAGCAACTGAATCAAACCAGTGTTTTACCACAAGATTGGATTTGCCTTACTTTTCCCATCAAGCAGAGCGGCATTAGTTATTAACATCTCCATGCACCCTACAGATGTAAGATGTGACCCCTTTGGATTACCGTGTTGTATCAGGTGGCCCCTCTCTCAGTCTGTTATGATTGCAGGGTTAGCTTGTCGTGATTGGAGATCACAAACCTTCCCATAGATTTGCTGTCAGGCAGAGCGGCCTCGGTGGCGGGAGATGGCAAACGTGGGCAAGCGGGTGATGACGCACAGGGAGATGAGGTGGGTGGCGACTGGAGGTTAAGTGTTACTTTGGCTCCTGGCCCCCGATGTCGTCCTCTCGGCACACTCACGCTCAGGCGGAGCGTTGCTACAACCGTCAGCCCCGATGATGACATGATGGATTACTTGTGTCACTGTCAGCTCAGTCAAAATCAGTCTGCCACTGATAAGGTGCACCAGCCGCCCACTCTCAACCTCAGGCTCTATTTTTCTTATTGAGACAGAGGAAAGCGCCAAATGTGAGTGATTGTAGCGACGTGCCATTTGGAATATCCGGCAATGGTTTTTTTGTCATTCGTGTATGGGTGACATAATGACGTAGACATTGCCACAATAGTTAGTTTTCATTTTATATGGTGATACTTTCATTTTGAATCATACTTGTAGATGTGGGAATTGGACATTGTTGTAGCTCGGTGCATATATTTACATTTGTTTAAATTTGTTATTTTTTTCCAAACATCCTTTAATATACAAGTGAACAGGCTGTGCACAAACACACATACAAATGAACTACTCATGAACCAATGAGCGGCCTGATGAGATTTCCAGAAGTGGGCCGTTTGACACAAACTTAATTTCTGTAATTGGATAAGTCTTTAAATACCTCAAACTCTCCAAGTGGCTTCTTACATGGATACACTGTCTTTTTAATTTCCTCTTTTGGTTTGAGTAGGAATTACGTCTAGGTATACTGAAACACATGTGACAGTACATCTGCATTGTCTATACGAGAAACATTGCATTATCTACTTTTTTTGTTACCATACAGGAATACAGAAATGATTCGTAACCATCAAAATGGTAAAATAGCTTTTCACACCTCGCTAGTAATTACTCTTGTGGCCTGTCATTTACCTTAGCTGTGTGCCACCACCTCCTGCCAAACTATTTAGCAATTTGCAGAAATATCACATGTTAGCCGGGGTCACTGCGGCACGGATGTTCAGTAGCGCTGGTAGGAGCTGCCTGCAGTTAGATTGTTTTCAAATTTATTTTAATTGGGTCTCGCCAGTGCTCATCAGGGATTTGACCCCAGAAATGGGCTGTAGGGTCACTCCTGGCCATCGTCTTTGAAGGCGGGTGAACGCTTGCCTCTCCCAACCACTATGTATGGCCTTGAATTGCAAATAGTTTTAACGCAGGCATAATGAGCTCGGCGGTGTTATGCCGTGCGCTTTGTCTGTTCCCCTCAGCCCTAAGCACAACTAAATGAGTCAAGATTGCTCCATTGAATTACAAACGTTTATTTTCCGTTTAATTGTTGCAGCCATCAGAGATGCGCGGGGCTGGTTTTGCATTATCGTCATAGATGCGGAGCGTTAAAACGCATATTGCAAAAACTTTGTGATACTTAAAATGGTGGTAAATTAATCATGCTAGACGCTGGCAGCTTTCTCCCTATCTAACACAAGCTACGTAACTGTGAATAAATGAATATACAGAGATCAGAAGAATTATTGGAGACACGTGATGACACGCGCTGCAGCTATTTGCAGCTATTTTAAATGTTTTGCTCTGACACTTTTTATGTCACTTTTGCTCTGCTCTTTCTGATAATAGATTAGATCACATGATGTTCTTTGAGCGCTGCCTTATTAGCACTTAATTTGTGTGTACCTAACAATCTGTCTTTCCCGGTGTGATAAATTATTTGGCAACAACCGCACAGAGCGCGGTGAACATCTAGAGTAAATCTATATCTATCAAATGTGTCCTTCAATCAGACCTCCAGGGGTGAAGAGACATTCTAATGCAGATGCCAACCTCGCGCATGTGCCGCTCTGTCAATCTTGCTCTCTCTCATTTTAAATCTTTGTAATCCTATAAGCTTGTGTGTACAGAGGCTTGTTTTTGAAACTTGCCTAGCGTCTGTGTTCAGGCCCCCGGGTAAGCAGGTGAGAGCCCCGGAGGGCTGATTGATATTCATGCCAGGGGGTCTCCCGTGGCCCTGACACACTCTCATTTGTAATTAACTGCTATTTACTTGTGTCGTTTCTGGAATTCTGTGTTTAGTTGTTTTGTGAAGTATCTGTGACTTGTGTCGTCGCTTCATTGTGACTGACAGGCTTTGTAGGCCCCTGATCTTTCATTTTATCCTGTTTGTCTTTGCTGAAGATTTTAAAAGAGAATAACAGAGAACGTTTGAAAAGGAAATTCATATTATAAACTGTCCCATGAGTTTGTCGTTACAAGGGCAATGTTTCTATGTCCCAGTTACTAGAATACTTAATGTCAATTATAATTATTAGTTTTTTAGTAGTGGTACTAAATGTTGTTTTACAATATTTAAAAGTATATTTAAAAAATATTAGACTTTTATGTCTTTCATTTTGCTGAAACGTCTATTTCTATTGAGTTTTTCGCAGGTGACAACTTACCCCATAGTGTAACAACATGGCTCTCTATTGGTCAACACGTTTCGACTTTTGTGCCTGTTCAAAAATAAATCTATCCTGTAGAATATTCAGTTTACTAAAAATTGTGACAGCCAGTTTTATGAATACCCAACCTAATTAAAACTATATTTAGACATACATCAACCTTCAAAATAAGCTCTCTGTCATGTACTACTCCTGTCTACTTAAAAAGAAAACATGGCGAAGTTACAGTTATATATATAGAAACACTGTTGTTTAATATTTCTTCTCAGCAGTGGGGTCACCATATGTATTCCAATTACACTGCATTGTCAATGTACCCATTGAATTTTTGTTTTGGTTTGGTTCTAGCCAATGCTTTTCAACCCAGCATATCCTTCTATGTTTTCTTGATTTTAATCCATGTCAAAGGAAGAACACAAAAAGGCTGTAGCACCTACTGACTACATGTCATACTGAGCCATGTTAAAGCTCTCTTTGGTGTATTTGTGACATCACCAGTGGCGTAAACCAACAGCTCCTCAATAGCATTCGAATGCATTTCATGCAACAAAAGCACTGTACAGAAACATACACCTTATTTGATCCTCCTCATCCCCCTGTTAATTGAGAGAAGCATCTCTGACCATCTCCTTAGACAATCCCCTAAAACGCTCATGTCTGCTAAATCATTCTGCGGTCGACAAGCGGTAATCTCTCACTCATTTATTCCTCCTTTTTTCTCCTTCTCTCCTTCCTAGCTCATTTTTCAGCTTTCTTGCTGTTGCTTTGCGTCCAGCCTCCACAGAAATAAGAGGTGACAGTTGTTACAGATATGCCGGTTTAATTGCTTGTCAGCTTATAGCCGATATCTTGGCTGGCCAACGTGGAAGCTTAACTTTTTTCCCTTCTAGTAGCTTAAAGCATGACCAGCCTCCAGTGCTTTAGTATTTAGCAATAAAACCCAGCAAAATCTGAACGATAAAAACACGACCAGCTTTTCTAATTTTATGGGGACGAGTGGGCAGTTTTCTGTCATTGCTGGAATTGGCTTTCTCTGCCTCTGTTCATTTAGCTTGATAGTGACAGAAAGCGAGTGAAAGAGAGCTCATGGAGGGAAGGAAATAAAATCATAAGTGGGGTGCTTTGGTGAAGTACAGAGAGGCAGAAGATTTCTTTTGGTTTGTGTTGAAGGAGACTCGCTGCTGTAGCCACGCTAAGTGTGTTTGCAAATTGATAGATTTTGTAAAGCCCTCTTCTGGACGCATGCCACATTCCTCTCTCAAATCCTTTTCGAAGTATTCAGCAAAACACTATTGCCTGCTCAAAGGACTTGTCAAAACCGGCAAAATGCGAGACTTGGCCAATGCATGCATATTTTGTGTAAACAAATGAATTTAAAGTTGAAGTGTTTAATATCTGCACTACTGGTGGCACCTGTTGGAATTGCAGATTGTCTGTTTGAGCAGCCCAACTGGGCTGGACAAAACAGCACTCGCTCAACAAATAAAGTGAGTTTGGAGGCGGGACTAAGGCCCTGTCCACATGAATACAGGTATTTTCAAAACCGCAGCTTTTTCTATGCGGTTTGGCCATTCATCCACACGCAAAGGCAGTATTAGGTCACTGAAACCAAACTTTTTTTGAAAACTCTTGCCAGGGTGAGGATTTTCAGAAAGTCCAGTTGCAGTTGTCATGTTGCCGGTGAAACCAGAGATTTTGGTTGTGGCATTAAATGCACGCTATTATCTCATTTGTTGTTAACCCGTCATAACCTTTGTTAGGCTTCTGATTGTCCAACATGACTTTACGGTTAGGCTTACAGCTAGTATATTGCAACCTGTTGGTTTTGCATGCTCTTGAGAGAACTTTATAACGTGTTCTTTTTTTGCATTTTCATGTGGACAGAGATTTTTTTAATACCTATGCATGTAGACTAGGCCTAACTGTTGCTTGAAAAAGGGAATATGAGGAATTGTTTAAAGCTTGTTTAGGAACAGCAAAAGAGATGAAATAATTACCCATTTTACATTAAAAAAATGTAACCTTTATTGCACATACCTCAGTATGCACAGATCCTGATAGTAAAAACAATTAAATCAATATTTAGTTAAAGCAAATTTGTAGTTTTTACGACCTTAAAATAATGTCTCTAAAATTATTTCAGTGGTAGAACAACTCTTAACCGGACAAATTCGACTCCCGCTACTACCTGAGTAGCCTCATAGCGGCTACAAGCTACAAGTTCTGTGTTCGGGTTGGTACAGCCCCGTCCATCCCCTGCCTGCAGAAGAGTGCCACATGGTTTCCAAACGTTGTTAATGCATTCGCCGGTTCCATCAGCTTAATAAACAAATTTAAGTGTATTGTGCTGCCCAAGGGGAAGCTTATACAGTATATACAGAGATATTATTCACGACACTGGTAACAGACAATTGCGTGAGCAATCGTAGCAAAAGCTCTATAGTGTGGCTTTAAATTCATATATACATTTATTATAAATATCAATTTAAGTTACAACACTGAAAAAAATAACTTAATAAAATCCTGGTAACAATTTTCACCAATTTGTTTTTTTGAATTTGCTGTTATAATTCAAGTACAACCTGCTAACCAGAATAAAGTAAATTCTACTTCTTAAATACATTTAGTTTTTGTTTAAATATCAAGTAAATGTTTCTTAATGTACACATTTTTTTTTTCGCTGAACAAAAACATGTGTCTAACTCAAACTTCACGGATCACTTACTTTCATATTGAAATATATCATTTTTTTACAACATAGATGGTCAAGTAAGAAGTGACTGGTGGTCTCTATACTGGCATTGGCAAATTGCGCCTCCCTCAGCCTAGGCAAAAGCACCACTCTTCTGAACAATGGTAACAACTTAACAAACCTAAACTTAAAAATAATACCAAAACTCTCCTAAATATCAAAGATAATTCAACAATAAAGTATTTATTTTTACTGAAAAACACTTAAAATGACAGTTAATCTTGAAAATTAATCTCCAATTGCAGTGAGATACAAAGCATGCTGGGTACTACAGATCAACTGCCAAGGTAGTTATATCTACAAAAATTATTTATGTCGTCTTAACACAAAATTAAACTTAATTTGATCAATTTAAATGGGTTTAACATAATAAAATTGATTTGGATTTATTTAATAATTCATTCAGGGAAAATTACTCAAACAAAATAGGAACATCAAAAAGTATATTTTAATAAATTATTTTCATAAAATCTACTAAGGCACATAATATTTTTTTCAGTGTATGCAAAGTTTGTACATTGTGACTGGTTAGTTTGGTTTGTGGCATGGAATGATTTCATTAAGATTTTCTATTATTTTGATGGTTTTGATGATCATAAAAGTAATATACTGGTAGTCATGCTTAATAGCGTTTTTGACTCCATTCCTTAAAGGGATAGTTCACCCAAAAATAAAAATTCTTTCATCATGTACTCACCTTCGAGTTGTTCCAAATCTGTATAAATCCCTTTGTTCTGATGAACACAGAGAAAGATATTCGGAAGAATGCTTATAACCTAACAATTCTTGGATTCCATCGACTACCGTAGTAGGACTTTTGACTACCATTGTAATTTTTCCTACTATGGTAGTCAACGGGGACGTAGAACTGTTTGGTTACAAGCACTCGTCCAAATACCCTTCTCTGTATTTATCAGAACAAAGAAATTAATGAAGGTTTGGAACAACTAGAGAGTGAATACATGACAGAATTCATGACTGAATTTTTAGATTTTTGGGTGAACTATCCCTTTAATAGTTATAATATACTCGGAAATGTCTTTCTTTTGTTTGTGTCTATTTTCTTTTTTTTTTTCTTGTGCCTACCGTACCATAAAGAGAAAGGCAGAGCACTAAAGGTGCTTAGCTAGTGTGGCAGCACTAGCTGCTTTAGCAATTAGCTTAGCAAATGTAAGTCCACAAACGTTGTAAATGAGATTGTAATATAGTGAACAAAGCTGTCCATTTGTTTTGCATGCTTTTGGCAAGTGGGCAGTCACTTGATTTTGCATTAAAGCAGACAGCAGGCAGCGGTTTAGTTCATTTTAGAAGCAGCATGCCGCTATGGGCCCACACAACAGAGAGAGAGAGGAGGCGGTCAGGGGAGAGGTTTGGACACAAGCATGCAGAGAGAGCATTGTTCACCCTTTTTTCTCTCCTTTAATTCTGCAATATACACATACTTTCCATTCAGTTCTAAAGGATTATTGGTTACTATAGTTTCAGAATTGCTCATTTTTTTTCTGGACAGTTTTAGATTTGGGAGGGGAAATCTAAAGCATTGGTTCTCAACTCTCAGTGAGTGTGGGTTGCTGCCAATGGTCAATTTGTCATCTGTAAGGTCGTGGAAACAAAATTAGTGACACATCTGGCAGGTTTGGGGTCGTGGGAGTGGTTTACAGATCTAGAGTGAGCAGGGGTTGGATGTCATGAAATAGAAATGAAAATAAAGCGTTTTAGGTAAAAAAGAACAATGTGATGCAATCACGCTGATCCTATTAAAATTGACAAAGCAGTCTAGACTGTAAGCAGTACAACATTGCATGCATGCAGTATAGACAGTTTTATTGATTTTAGTGGATGCAAGTATTGTTGCATTCTGACTTTTTTTGCTGAGTGTTGTATAACAAGTGCATTGACTTGATTTTACCAGCAAGAAAGATTTTTTATGCCAGTCACAAATAAGCACTGGTGATGTTTTTTTACATTTCAATGACTTTTGTGTTTACTTATTTATGATAAAAATTAAAGTGATGTTAAAGTGTTGGGTCTCCATTTACTTTCATATGGTAAAAGAGCAGAATCAACATCCTTCAAAATTTCTCTTTGCATTCCATTGATAAAAGAAAGCGAAATTTGTAATGGCATGAAAGGGAGTAAACAGCAGTGTTGTAGTCGAGACCAGCTCATTCGAGTCCGAGTCAAGTCCGAGTCCAGAGTAGGTCGAGTTCGAGTCAAGACCGAGTCCAGAGTAGGTCGAGTTCGAGTCAAGACCGAGTCCAGTGAGGGTCGAGTCCGAGTCAAGTCCGAGTCCTAGGACAAGAGATCTGAGATTAGACCTATAGAAATCTTCAAGAATATGTTAAATGTTTGGTGGAAACAATAAAACTGGCACCGAGCTCATAGAGTGCTCAGTGCATTAAATATACCATGGCATGTACACTGTGTTTTATTTACTTAGACTGATATTAGTTTAAAAATATTATTAGCTGAGGGTAAAAAAGGCCACATAGTAAGTGTTGTAAAGGTAATTTCATTACAATTATGACTTCCCCCTGACCAAAGATATGTCCAAAAGACGTCTTTTCTGCATCTTTCGATGTTGAAAAGACGTCCCTTTATTGGCCCATTATTATGTTTTCTGAACGTCTGATATTGACGTACAGGGGACCTTGGTACAATGTAAAAACTGGTTCAAATCTGGAGTTTGTCAGACTACTTTCAGTTTTCACATGGAAATAAATGAAATAAGACTCTGTGAAATGAGTTTTGTACCCACAATAATAACCATTATTGTGATCAGTGTTTGCTTTAGTTGGGCTCTTGATCCTTGACTTTTGTTAAATTAATTCGTTCAGGTCATGTAGTAGTGTTATAAAAACACTTGCGCACTGTGAAAGACAGACATGCTTTTTCAAAAGTTAGGGTTGTTCTCATGGAAATAGTCATGCTGTAATAAAATGTATTAGTTTTAAACATTATTGATCAATTGATGACTGGTCTGAGTTCTCTGGCTAGTCAATGCACAAGTATTGAGAGAAAATAAACAAACATATTTCACTGACATCAACCCTCATCATACAAACCTCAACAATGATGACAATCGTCAAAATAATTCAGATAAACAGATCACCCAGCATGCACTGCAGCATGAAGCTTTCTTTTGTTGATTGTCACCATTGTTGAGTTTCATATGCAGATTCTTGATGTCGTTGTGTGTTAAAGTGGTTTAACAGATTGTGAATATGTTAATTCCTAAAAAAATCACAGTATATCAAACTACAGATCCACAGAGCTGACACATTAATAAACCAAACCCAATTATTAACAGTGATCTAAACAATTTCAAAATGCATGCATTACCATTCAGAAGTAGTCATCTCTTTGCCACAACTAATTTATTTTAACACACAGTTATGGCTGAAGGAAACCTAATTTAACATTAAAATAGAAGAGCCAAGAGCTCAACTAAAGCTAAAAAAGATCACAATAATGGTGATTTTTGCAGGTACAAAAGTGACACTGATTCAATGCAATGAACATTGACAAATCATCAATTTTTAACCTTGATTTAATGGTTGCTTGCTATCTTACTGCACTCAAATCATTCAGCTCAGTTTATTTCAAAGAGTCTCACTTAATTTATTTCCATGTGTAAACTCAAAATTTCAACCAGTTTTTACTTTGTACAGACTGGACATCAATATTAGACAATCAGGAGACGCCATGAAAAGCTATAGAAACAACTTTCATTTTTGGCCCATAAAGGGACGTCTTTTCAATGTATTTAATATTTTTGCTGTGGGCAGTGTTAATTTTGACAGCAAATTATAATTTAGTTTTAGTCTAGTTTTAGTCGACGAAATATGAAAAACATTTTAGTCGAATAAATATACATTATATTTAGTCTACTAAAATCTAAATGGTTTAAATCATTTACTTGGTGTAATTAAATGTTCCATACAAAGATTCAACTGTTTTGACATAATTTACTTCACCTTAGAATGAAATTAAACCAGGTCATTACCTTTATTTTTCAGAAAAAGTTCAGTAGACGTAGAATATTGCATTGTTGGACAACAGAAGTATAGACCATGAAACGACATGTTCCAGTCATTCACAACCCATTTGACTCAAATGACTCGTCAAGTGAGCGCGTCGTATTCATTCAGTTCTTCAACCAATGAAACGCTCTACAGCGTCACACTCATAAGGCCATTGGCTCATGGCATGCTCCTTGAGAGTAGAAAACAGCTCACTGTCTTGCTGAGACAGCAATGAATGAGGTCGCGGACACTTTACAATAAGGTGCTATTTGTTAACAATTATTTAATGCATTAGCTAACATGAACTAACAACGAACAATACTTCTACAGCATTTATTAATATTACTACATGTTAATTTCAGCATTTATAAATACATTATTAAAATCAAACGTTGTCACTGTTAACATTAGTTAATGCACCATGAACTAACATGAATAGCTGTATTGACATGAACTAACATTAACAAGGATTAATAAATGTTGAAAAACGAAATTGTTCATTGTTAGCTAATGTTAGCTAATGCATTTACTAATGTTAACTAATAGCACCTTATTGTAAAGTGTTACCGAAATAGCTTTCAAAAGACATATTATATAAATTGATTACATTTCTTTAATCATGCAAACATGTTACATATTGGTTGGAATGTACAGTTTGACTCACTTCATCACTTCTATAATCAGTAGAGGACAGCGCTGGTTTCTTTTTGCTGACTTTATGTTGCATTTCACGTTATGCAGCAGCTCGTGTTAAATTAACATAGGCATATAAAAACCTTTGAGCTTCCTTCTAATGTGTTTCGGGGTGACTCCCTGCAGTCGCGCTTCAAGTTTGCGGCGTTTTACCGGCGATCGTGAAGAAAATAAGACGCTTTGTAACCGCGTGGAGACACAGAATACATGTGTGTGCTTCCCTTCTCCCAGAGACTTCTCTCTCCGTTTATATGAGATAAGCAGCACATGCGCGCAAACTGATGTCCGCCAGGTGGGACAAGAATATTTTCGTCTCGTTTTTATTAGTTGACGAAAATTTCAGTATATGTTATTACAGTTTTCGTTATCATGCATTCATTTTTATTTAGTTATCGTCTCGTTTTCGTCGGTGAAAACATGTCGTTAACGAATACTTTTCGTCATAGTTTTCGTTAAATTAAAATGATGTTTAATTAACAAAGTTCGGGAGGAGCCGGAGCATATAATCAGCACGGCCGGTCTACTATCAGCAATCACCGCATCTAGACAATCAGCCCTAGCGAGCTCGCTTATAAATAGGGAAACCATCTTACCTGCTCTATCTCTTAAGATTAAGCATCGACATTAGTTCGAAGCTATGTCCGAGACCCCCACCAACAAAGATTTGTCTGCTAACCGCATCTCTTCAGCACCGCCGAGCGCTTCCCACCATTCCAGCTCAGGTTCGGATTCAGGAAGTGATTCCCCGGTTTCATCGCGTGGCTGCCAGCTCCGCCGCTCCGCACCTCGCAAAGCAAAAGCCAGAGTTTGCACACCATCACCAGGCCCAGAAAGATGTCCAACTCCTTCTCCGGCTTCTTCTTACACCTCAACACACAACACGATCCCCGCTTTCCAGAAATGGACCGTCCAGAGCCTACGACTGGCTCTATCCAACGCGGACATCCATTTCAACAGGCGGATGACCAAGGTGGAGCTTTACGGCCTCTACGCCTCCTCCCAGGCGGATGCCACCTTTCCGAAGTCCGTTCCACAAAAAACCACTGACAAGCCGGGCACGGCTCGTGGTTCTCCCTATTCCCGGCCCGGGCAATCCACCTCCGCGGCTCGTCGCGGCCGCCCGTCGGCAAGCCGGAACAGCAGGCCATCCGCAAGCTCGGGTAACGCCACGGATTTCCCGGATGCTAGGGACCCCCCAGTCGAGAGTTTCCAGCATCTCGTCCCTCTAGCAGTAGGCCAGCTCAGGGATCTAGCCAACACTCCAGTCGTCAAGGCTAGCCACCCAGGCGACTTAAGCTCACTAGCACCCGGAGCTCCGGTGCATTATTGCCCATTCCCCGCCCCAGGCTCTTGGCCCGCAGCGCCTCTGTCGACAACCAGCGTGAGGCTGCCTCCGCTGGCGATGCAGGCGCCGGATCTCGGCCATCACACAGACACTCTAGCAGCCGCCGCTAGCGCGAGCATGCCTCCGCTAGCTGCTCAAGCAGCCGCCATCCCCTCCCTTCTCTCTCTTCCACAGCCCAGATCGCACTTCTCATTGGCCACGGCGACAGCGATGCCCATGCCAATAAACGCACCGGCTTTGGAACCACCTCCAGTATCGGGGAACATCAGAGCTCAGATTTTGACAGGTGCGGATACAGACCTTTATTTACTTCTCTCACCTTTATCACCCCCGTCAACCGAGCGACAGATCACTTACGGCGATCTATCGCTCACCTTTAAAAATCAGTCACCCAACCACACCCGCACTCTGTCATTCCCTGAATTCACCGTCGCCTTTTCCCGCTTCACCGACGTAATCTGCACTGTGTTCCCTCATAGGAGACGCGAGCTGAGCGATTACCTCGCCATCGTGGCAGAGCTCGCTCTCTCCTATGGGGGTACACACTTTTATACGTATCACAAACTTTTCTCAGCCAAATGCGCCATTCGCGTAGCTCAGTGGAACCAGTGCCCCTACTGGGGAGCACTGGACACTGAGCTACATAACAGAGTGTTCCTGGGCGTCCGCAATATTTCTTGCGCGGTATGCCGCTCAGTAGCGCATACCACAATCGAATGCCCCCTAGTCACTCCCTCTCTTCCCCCACGCTCAGCCTCACCTCCCAAATCCACTTCCTCTGTACCGCGCCTGCCAAATCGCCCAGCAAACCAAACCTCTGGGCAACCCAGCAATTTCGAGGTTTGAAGGAACTTTAACATAGGCAGATGCTCTAGACAGAGATGTCGCTTCCTGCATGTGTGCACTTCCTGCAGCGGCGCACACGCTCGAATTGTTTGCCCAGTGTCACAAGCTCCAAATAAAAAACATAAAAATTACCTCTCGACTCGTGTGAATGTTTCTCGTTTGTCTTTTGAGTTATTTTCGCACCCCGACACCCAGTTCACTGGTTATCTCCTGACCGGTCTCGCGAAGGGCTTCGACCCCGGCGTCATCAGTCTTCCATCACACAGCTTAATATGCCCCAACCTCCAGTCTGCGCTTGCCGAACCTGAGTCAGTCGATCTCCTCTTAAAAAAGGAGATCGATGCTAAATTCATTATTGGCCCCTTCGACGCTCCCCCTTTTACTGCGTTTCGCATCAGCCCCATTGGCGTAGCGACACGTAAATTTTCGGGCAAAAAGCGCCTCATTTTCGATCTCTCGTCACCGCACGGCTCTGCCTTTCCAAGCATCAACAGCCTCATTCCGATCGAGGAATTTTCTCTGCACTATCATAACATCGATCAAGCCATCACTTTAATTAAACACGCCGGTCGCGGCGCTTGGCTAGCCAAAGTCGACATCACATCCGCATTTAAAGTCATGCCCATCCACCCAGACTTCTGGCACCTTTTCGGCATCTGATGGCGCAATAAATTTTACTTTTCTGTCCGTCTCACTTTCGGCTGCAGAAGCAGCCCAAAAATTTTCGACATGTTGTCAGAGGCAATTTGCTGGATTCTCTCTAACAATTATGCAATTCCCTACCTCATCCACCTACTAGACGATTTTTTAATCATCTCATCTCCCGATACGTTTCCGGCGGCGCATCTAGCAAAAGTCCAGCAGGTTTTCGAAAATCTCGGCGTTCCCCTCGCCCCAGACAAAACTTCAGGACCGAGCACGTCCATCGAATTTCTCGGAATTAAATTAGACTCGCTTAAATTCCAGGCTTCTCTGCCAAAAGAGAAAATCGACAGAACGATCGTGATCGCTTCCGCCCTATTAGCTAATCCCCGCTGCTCCAAACGTGAGCTCCTGTCTGTTCTCGGCCATCTGAATTTCGCGATGAGAATAATTCCGCAAGGCCGCCCGTTCGTTTCACACCTCCTTTCTCTCGCGTCCTCCACACACGCTCTAGAGGACACGTTATCCATATCCAGCCCCTGCCTTGACGAACTGAGCTTATGGATAAAATTCCTCAGGCAATGGAACGGCTTGTCTTTTTTCTACAGCGACTTGGCCTCCTCCCCCACCGATATTCACCTGTTCACAGACGCTGCCCCTTCCACCGGTTTCGGAGGCTTTTACCAAGGCCGTTGGTTTGCATCCACTTGGCCCCCCCAGCTTTTAGAGATTCCGCAGGCTTTAGCATCTTCAGCACTTTTCGAGCTGTATCCACTGGTCGTCGCAGCATCCCTATGGGGGAAAGAGTGGTCAGCTTCTAGTATAATTGTACATTGTGATAACGAGGCAACTGTTCATTGTATTAACAAAGGCCGCTCCCACTCCCCCGCTTTAATGCCGTTTCTCAGACGCCTCATCTGGATCTCAGCCTGTGACCAGTTTATTCTAACTGCCAAACACATTCCTGGTTCAAAAAATCAGATTGCTGATGCCCTTTCTCGTTTTGCCTTCCAGAAGTTCAGGCTGCTGGCGCCCGAAGCAGATCCCTTGCCAACACCGGTACCTCCCTATTCGGAGCTGATATTCCGGTAAACCACCCCCTAAAAACCCTCCTCGATGCCTCTCTAAACTCCATCACCCAAGCCGTTTCCCTTAGGACCCTCCAATCTTATCTCACTGCATGGAAAAGCTTCAAGTCTTTTCACCAGGCGTTCAACATTCCCTTTCCCGATTTTTCCGTCCTCACCATCACCTCCTTCATCTCCTTCCTAAACTCTCCAAAGAACCTCCAAGCCAGCTCAATTAAAGGTTACATGAGTGGAGTCCAGTTCTTCCACAAGCTCATATTCAACTCTCCATCTGCAGCCATAGCCAGCTCCCAAACTTCTATGCTCATCAAGGGCATTCAAAGAACCAAGCCCGCTCGCCCAGACGCCAGGCAACCTATAACCCTGGATATACTGACCAGATGCATTTCTACCCTCCGTAAAGGATATCACTCCAAGCACGTCGATCGCACACTCGACACCATGTTTATCCTAGCATTCTTCGGCTTTCTAAGATGTTCGGAAATGGCTACCACATCCATCTTTAACCCGCTAATCCATCCAACGGTTTCGGACCTGTCAGTACTCGATTCAGAGACGATGTCATTCTCAATTAAACAAAGCAAGACGGACCAAACCAGGAGAGGACATTTCATCTACATATTCAACCTCCAGTCACCGATTCAACCTTATCAGACCCTCCTAGCCTACCTTCACTTCAGGAAATCCCAAACCAAAACCACATTGGATCCTCTCTTCTTCGACGAATCCAACCGCCCAGCTACACGCTTCTGGTTCCAAAAGCACCTCAAAGCCGTCCTGCTCCTGTCCGGCATCCCCGCAGACCACTTTTCCGGCCACTCCTTCCGCATAGGCGCAGCAACCACAGCCGCCCAAAAAGGCCTCTCGCAGTCTCAAATTCAAGCTCTAGGGGGCTGGACATTGGAAGCTTTCAAGAGCTACATCAGGTCAGATCGTTCCATCATCAGGGAAGCCCATCGAACCCTCATTTCCCGAATCATCTAAAGAATCCATCCTTCACCTGCACGGGCGCGATCCTCCACCACTTCGGCCTTCACCTCCCTAGCGGGATACCTCATTACCACAGCAACCACCTCAGCAATCGCCAGGGATTTCAATCAACATCCGTTGCTTCAGACCGCGCCCGCAGGGGCTAGCGACTACCTGGGAAGAGACCAGCACTTCCACTTCACTCATAGAAGCCAACATTGCCTCAGCCGAGGCCAGCTTTTTCATTTCAAGCATGGACGCAAGCGCCGTGACAAAGCATCCAAGAAGCCCGAGCTTCCATCTAAGCACAGAAGCCAGCGTCGCCTCAGCGATCGCCTCCACAGAGGCCTGTGCTTCCATCGAAAGCGCAGAAGCCAGCATCACCATAGTGACCGCCTCCGCAGAGGCCAGTGCTTCCATCACAAGCGCAGAAGCCAGCGTCGCCGCAGCGATCGCCTCCGCAGAGGCCAGTGCTTCCATCTAAGGCGTCGAGGCCAGCGTCGCAGCAGCGATCGCCTCTGCAGAGGCCAGTGCTTCCATCTAAGGCGTCGAAGCCAGCGTCGCAGCAGCGATCGCCTCCGCAGAGGCCAGTGCTTCCATCTAAGGCATCGAAGCCAGCGTCGCAGCAGCGATCGCCTCCGCAAAGGCCAGTGCTTCCGTCTCGCTTTCTGCCGCCTACAACTTCGACAGAAGCAAGCATCACAGCAGCGTTCACCCCAGCAGGAGCCTCCACTATTACAGCTGGCTCCCTTCTTCAGTTGCCTCCTTCCAGTATCAGGCTTAACCCCAGGGACACCTACGAAGCCATGTTCATTTATGGTTCGGAAATCCCCATATTTACAGCCTCTACGTGCACTACTCGCAGCAGCTCTCGGATTCTAACTTCTCATCACTCCAGCAGGCACCCTCACGTCATATCAGCCTCAACAATCCTCCGAGGAACCCCTACACATTCTTGTCTCATCACAACCTCGTCTCCCAAGGAGCCGTCATCCTCTCGTCTTACCCGAACGCAGTCCACGCCTCCGCAGCGCACGCCAAATACGCATAACCTTATAACCACGCTCTTTCATTATTTCCCTGTCAACATCACTATTATCTGCGCAGGTAAACTCGTGAAATGATGTTTAATTAACAAAGTTCGGGAGGAGCCGGAGCATATAATCAGCACGGCCAGTCTACTATCAGCAATCACCGCATCTAGACAATCAGCCCTAGCGAGCTCGCTTATAAATAGGGAAACCATCTTACCTGCTCTATCTCTTAAGATTAAGCATCCCTCCTCCACCCCGGCTCATCTCCCTAACTCATTATCCCCAGGGGGTGTGCTCTGGGCTCAAACAGGTTCCGAGCTCGGCGCACTCACCCCGACCAAGGTGTAGAGTGTTTCGGGCTCGGATAGATGTGGCGAGCTCGGAGCCCGCTTCCCGGACAGCACGCCAAATACGCATAACCTTATAACCACGCTCTTTCATTATTTCCCTATCAACATCACTATTATCTGCGCAGGTAAACTCGTGAACACTGTTGCTGGGACTCGAGTGGACTCGGGCATAAGTCCAATTCCGAACATGTTCGAGTACGAGTCGAGACCGAGTCAAAATGCACACAAGTCCATGACAAGACCAAGACCATTAAAATAGGGTCTCGAGACCGAGTTCAAGACCGAGTCCGAGTCTCGAGACTTCAACACTGGTAAACAGCATATGATTTTCCATTTTCCATAAACAAACTCTTTAATGTGTGATATCAAATCTGGGCCCAAAGCAGAACAAGTTAACCTAAAAATATCTAATTTGCCGCATATTTGGTGTTTATCACACAGCTGAGCATTGAGACATTTTACATTTAGAGATATGAGTGTCATTTGATTGACAACTGATATTGCAGTAGTCTTTTTGTGATAGGAGGTCTAGAGCAATGGTTTAGAAAAGCAATCCTACCTCATGCTCTGGTGAGCAGATGATCACCGTCTGAGGCCCCGTAAAGAACCGGGGAAAATTTCAAACCCCATCATAAAGAAGAGATCTCACCAGTTTCAGCACAAGTGTAATCACTGAGCCGAGATGCTTGTGTCATGTTGTTTCACATCTTTTGTGCTATATTACAGAACTGATGCCATAATTTGCCCATGTGTGTCTCCTGAGACACGCACACACACACGCACACACACACACACAGACACACACACACGCACGCACGCACGCACGCACACACACGCACGCACGCACGCACACACACACACACACACTGAAGTGGATTATGAGCACAATGGTGCTACTTCACTGAACAGTAAAGGGTTTTCTTAATAATTGCTTTTCTTTACTGCTGTCATTTAAATGGGTTTAAGACGGCTCATAAAGCAGGACAGTGTGTGTGTGCACGCACGTGTGTTTGCCCTCTAGCCCTCATAAAATCTGCTCTATGATTATTCAATTTGCATGAGCTCATAAGTTTTGAGATTGAGGTAGTCTCAAGAATTTAATTCAAATAGGCCTGGACTAAACAACAAGGATGTACATGAATATAATTCATGAAACATTTAACATCCTTTCTGTTATGTTCAGAGCAGGTTGTAGCTGTTTTCTGGGCTGAACTGAGGCGATATAGTTGCATTTGTTAACATTAAACAAGTGCTGTAACTGTCAACATTAGTAAAGGCACAATGAACTATATGGACAATTGCATTGGCGTTAAGTAATAATGACAAAGGTTAATAAATGCTGAAAAAATGCATTGCCCATGAGAGCTAATGCATTTGCTAATGTTAAGAAACAGTACAATTACCCATTCATCCAGTATCATTTAGTAATTGGTCAGTGATGTAGAAAGCGAATTTGCCCCTTTGGTGCTGTAAAATCGCAAATATGAACAACAGTGCAGCAAGAAATGTAAGTCAAACAGAAGTGCATCTAGCTTATGTTTAATTTTCTCATTCTTTTCTCTCAATGACTCTAATAGATTATCGCTTCCGGCCACGATTGCTATTTAGACACCCATCTCACAATTGTTTGCAGTATTGATTCATTTAGTGAGTGATTGGGGTTGGAGGGAAAATTAAAACAGGCATCATCAGAGCTCGCCCAGGGCCGGAAACTTTGTGACAGATCATGTGACAGTCTGAGTGTTTAAATGAGACTGCCAACCTTCTGCTCCACAGGAAAATACTCCAGATGCTAACAGTGTGTTTTTGTTTACACATGACACACAAACAGCGAAAGCGTTCTGTAAGACATGTCATTTGAGGTATTGTTAATTTGCATCTAATTTGTGCATCATGGACATCCAACACAAAATGTATTCATTATGCTATTTTGGTGTAGGCCTAAGTGATAGATTAAAAAAATATTAGAAAAGAAAAATATTACGTATCAATTATTATTAATTATTATTTCAATATATATATACATGTAATACAGTCACAGACAAAAATAAGAGACCATTCCAAATTGT
This sequence comes from Triplophysa rosa, assembly GCF_024868665.1. Classification (NCBI taxonomy): domain Eukaryota; kingdom Metazoa; phylum Chordata; class Actinopteri; order Cypriniformes; family Nemacheilidae; genus Triplophysa; species Triplophysa rosa. The sequence goes on along the minus strand of NC_079897.1, from coordinate 10,875,393 downwards.
TATTTCATCAGCATTAGATGTATTGTGGCCATTCCAGTCAGTGTCAATTTTAACAAAATCAAACCTCAGGAGTGACATAAAGTCATCTAACGGCATTGTGATAGACTGACAGCATGACAAGACACATGAAAACTGTAATTTTTTTGTATCTTTTCTTAAATATATGTAGAAATATGACTGTTGTATTGCTTAAAAGGGAATATGTCTCTGCAGTATTTGAGGTCTGAAAAAATATAGAGCTTCCTTTGTGTTATTTTGATATGTTCCTCCAGGTTTCATTTTCTGCAAATACTGTAAATGCAAATAGAAACAATATTTATATTTGAAAATTGAGAGAAATATTGTTAATATTTCACAGAATTAAACAAAAATCATAATTTTACCTAAACACATACACATGAATAGAAATTTCTGAAAAATGTTAAATAATTTTGAAATGGTCTCTTATTTTTTTCCACAGCTGTAAATACAACGAATGACCTAAATATATGGACTATACTGTATACATATATCTTGCGCTAAATTAAGTCCTCGGAAGTCTCCTGAACTGAGCCCTATTTAACATGATGATGATTCAATAAAAATCTTCCTTAGACCACCACAGAGGAGGTATTTTATGCTACATAATCTACTCATTTGGTAAAATCTGCTTTTAATTAATTTTGATGAATTTATGCTGTGAATGTGGCTTGGTTCACGGTGTTCCACGTCCAGGAACTGAAGATCACTGCTCAATACTCCATGTGTCATTTCCCTTATTAAGGGCTTAGCCACTAATTGCATTAGGCATATTAGCATGCATGCATTTGAGTCTTCAGTCACCCTAAAATGGGATTTTCAAGTCAGCAAAGAACACATGAGCCTCGTACTTAACCACTTGTGCCAAAAAGCCAATTTAGTTTGCTGCATACTTACAGTAAAGCGGATGTTATTTGTCAGTTACCGAATTACATCAACAGTATCCCCAGAAAGTAAAATCGATAAAAGCATGCATGATGGAAAATACAAAGATCTTCAAATTTATTGAAAAAAAATCCTTTATTCCTAAAACATCTCATCCATGCTGCCACTGATACCACATGCGCGGTCATTGTTCCAGCAGGGGAACCGAGTTCAATTTGAAACACACTATGAAAGTTACTAATTGGCAGTTGTTTTCTTAGTCTGCCATGACTTGTTAGGTTGAATGTGTAAACATGTGGCATGAGTAAGCCGCTCTGAGGCTGTTGCCCTCTGCAGTCCTTCAGACACCACACAAAGTGGCTTTATGAAATTAAACTCATGGACTGAATTCTCCTCGGTCAAAAGGTTAAGTGTTTGATCTAAGCAAGCAGATTCTTTAAAGGCAGATGGAAGAAAGGAGAGATAGAAATGAATGAACACATGTTTGCATTCGCTCTTACCTTATTTTTGTTGAACATACGCCTTTGATGTTCTGTTTGTTTTCAAATACTCCTGGAGCTATGAGCCTGAGAGAGAGAGAGAGAGAGAGAGAGAGAGAGAGAGAGAGAGAGAGAGAGAGAGAGAGAGAGAGAGAGAGAGAGAGAGAGAGAGAGAGAGAGAGAGAGAGAAAGAAAGAAAGAAAGAAAGAAAGAAAGAAAGAAAGAAAGAAAGAAAGAAAGAAAGAAAGAAAGAAAGAAAGAAAGAAAGAAAGAAAGAAAGAAAGCACCCAAACTTGAGGGATTAAAATAAAATTAAAATCATTTAAAATATTTGTCATTTATACCAGACCCGTAAGTTTTAGCCAGGCATGCACTGCTCATAAAGTTTATCTTCGGTATATCAAGGATGAAGTTCATGTTTTTTTATGGTGTGAGAACAAATCAGAGAATCTAAGTATCTAAGCATTTGTTATGGGGTTTCTGAGAACCCAAAATGTAAGAGAATCAATATGACATTTTTAAAGTAAAAATTATATCTGGAAAATTATAGCAATCTACATTTTGGGAGGTTGAGAAACTTAAAGGAATAGTTTATCCCAAAATTAAATTTTGTCATCATTTACTCACACGAGTTTTTCAAAATCTGTATACATTTCTTTGTTCTGAGCAACATACCGAAACATAATCATCGACAAAGTGCTACTAAAACAAGAGGGTATAAATAGTCCTTAGGAATTGATTGCAGGTGCCAGTGTAATCAGAAGTCCGGGGATTGTGAGCGGGAAAATCTGTGACCAGGTGCTGACGAGAGGGGGAGTGGTTACAGTACCCCCTCCTCCACGGTCCGCTCCAGCGGACCAAATGGAGCGAGGAGGTCGACCTCGAGGGCGAGGCGCTGGACACTCTGGATGGTCCCTGTGAAAGTCCTTGAGTAATGAAGGGTCCAGAATGTCGTCTCGAGGGACCCATGACTATTCCTCAGGGCCATAGACCTCCCAGTCTACCAAATACTCTAGTCGACCACCTATTCTCCGGGACTTAAGGATGGACTCTACCCTATATATCTGTTGGGTGACGTCCAACGGAGGTGGAGGAGAAGGCATGTCGGTTGTCAGACCCGGCTCTGAGGAAGAAACAGAAACAGGGTTAGTATAGGGCTAAAGGAGTGATACGTGGAATGACTGGGATATCTGGTAGTGAGGGGGAAGTTGAAGGCAGTACGTGACTGGGTTGATCTGGTGGGTGATGGTGAAGGGTCCAATATATCTGGGAGTCAGTTTATGGCAGGGCTGTCGCAGACGTACATCCTGGGTGGATAGCCAGACTGTTTGCTCAGGGGTATATTGTGGTGTGGGGGAACGGCGAGTGTCGGCCTGAACCTTCTGTCTGCGAACAGCCTGCTGAAGATGTTGATGAGCTGAGTCCCAGACCCTCTCGCTCTCTCGGAACCAGTGATCCACAGCTGGTACTGACGAGGGTTCTCCGGACCAGGGGAACAGATGAGGTTGGTACCCGAGGACGCACTGAAAGGGGGTGAGTCCGGTGGAGGCTTGTCTAAGGGAATTCTGTGCGTACTCTGCTCATGGTAGGTATCGGTGCCAGCCGTGTTGGTGTGAATGGCAGTATGACCTCAGGTATCTTCCCACATTTTGGATCTTCCGTTCCGCCTGGCCTTTGGCTTGCGGGTGATATCCGGAGGTAAGACTTACTGAAACCTGCAAGAGTGAGAAAAAGTCCTTCCAGACCCGGGAGATAAACTGGGGTCCCCTGTCCGAGACCAAATCCTCGGGGATGCCAATGTTCCTGAACACATGAGTAAAGAGGGTCTCGGCAGTCTCCAAAGCGGTGGGTAGATGAGGCAAGGGTATCAATTTACAGGCTTTGGAGAACCGGTCAACGGCCACGAGAATGCAGTTGAACGTATCGGACAGGGGAAGGTCTGTTATGAAGTCAATGGCGATGTGTGACCAGGGGCGATTGGGGATCGGCAGCGGCATAAGTTTACCCTCTGGGAGCCGTCGTGGGGTCTTGGACATGGCGCAGACGGAGCAACCCTTAACGAAGTGGGAGATCTCCTGGGTCATACCAGGCCACCAGTACCATGTAGAGAGGAGCGACAGGGTCCGCTGACTACCTGGGTAACCTGATCCCGGAACAGAATGTGCCGCTTCCACCAGGGCTTTACGGTGTTCGGAGGGAACGAATGCCCTTCCTTCAGGACATCCCGGCGGAGTTGGGTGAGGAGATGTTTTGATATCCTTGTCGATCGACCATTGAATGGGGTTGAGAAACACTGCTGAAGGGAGTATGCATTCTGGATCAGAAGTATCTAACTCCGAGTGGAACTGTCGGGACAGGACGTCCGCTTTGCCATTTTGGTTCCCCGGTCAATAAGTAACTTTGAAGTAGAAACAGGAAAAGAACAATGCCCAGCGTGCTTAGTCTCTTGGCGTCTTTCAGGTATTCCAAATTGCGGTGGTCAGTCATTACTGAAAATGGGTGTTTAGCTCCCTCCAGCCAGTGTCTCCATTCTTGTAGAGCCTGTTTAATGGAAAAAAAGAGTTCCTTGTTGCCAATGTCATAATTCAACTCCGCCGGGGACATCTTACAGGAGAAAAAGGCACAGGGGTGTAGGCGAGGAGGATTCCCCTGCCACTGGGACAGTACCGCACCTGTTTCCGTGGTGGATGCAACTACCTCCACCACGAAAGGGAGGTCCGGATCAGGAAACAGAGTGTATGTGCTTTACAAAAGGCATGCTTGACAGTTTGAAAGGTATGTAGTGCCTTGGGACTCCAGGACAGGAGTCTGGGTCCTTTTCTGGTCATGGCTGTGAGAGGTGCGGCAATGGATCTGAACCCTGCAATGAAGCATCGATGAAAGTTAGCGAATCCTAGAAAGCGTTGCATCTCCTTTAGGGTCTTGGGTTGTGGCCAATCCCAAACTGCATCCACCTTCCCCTGATCCATGGTAACCTTATTGTGTGAGATGATATAACCCAGGAAATGAATCGTGTGTTGATGAAACTGGAATGTTTATAGTTTGAGGAAGAGGTGGAATTTCCGAAGTCTTTCTAGGATTGTGGTGATATGACGGATATGCTCTGTGATATTGCATGAATAGATCAGGATGTCATCCAGGTATACAACGGCGTATTTTCCCAGCATTTCCCGGAAAACCTCATTCATAAAGTTCTGGAAGACCGCCGGGGCATTTACTAAGCCAAAGGACATGACGCGATACTCGTAATGTCCACTGGGTGTAATGAAGGCGGTCTTCCACTCATCTCCCGGTCGGATCCTCACAAGATTATAGGCATTCCGAAGGTCAAACTTGGTGAATACTGTAGCGTGCCGAAGTTGTTCTAGTGCTCCCTTCCATGGCTTTCTGTTCCAGGATCGATAGCGCGTAGACCTTCCCTTTGGAAATGACCGCTCCAGGCAGCAGCTCGATAGCACAGTCCCATGGCCGGTGTGGTGGAAGTTCCGTTGCTCGGTGCTTTGAGAACACATCCTGGAACGACCCATACTTAATGGGAACCGGACCGTGAGAGACTTCCTCGTGACTTCCCGCAGAAGCGTATGCAGGCATGATTGCTGAATTTGAAGATACTGTCTTCTCTGCCGGAACACAGGAACTTTCCCTGCGCGCATGCCATCGCAGGATCTTACCAGTCTGCCAGTCGACAAGAGGATGGTGACGAAGCAGCCAGGGTCGTCCCAGGATGATTTTCGAGGTGAAGCCCTCCAGAACCCAGAACATGATCGTCTCGGTATGAGCTGGACCGATCTGCAGGGTGACCCGCAGTGAGTGAAAGCCTATATGTCCTCAACCCAACGGTTTTCCCAGAATGTTCTGAATGTACATGGTTCTCTCATTACGAATCCTTTTCCGTCCTAGTGAGTCGAGTAAGGCTTGAGAAATAAAGTTTCCCATGGCTCTGGAGTCGATTAATGCTTTGGCTGAAAGAGACGTGTTAAGGGCGGAAATCACTACATTGGTGTAACCCATAGTGGAAATCGAAACAGGTGTACAAATGGAACTCACTGCAGGGCGTGCCGGGCGTATAGGACAAGTGGAGATTTGATGACCAGTTCCTCCACAGTAAAAACATAGATTCTGGGATCGTCTGCAAGCCCGCTCCTCCGCCGTTAGGTGGTAGCGATCCAGCTGCATAGGTTCGGGTTCTGGAGGTGAAGTGGAGTTGGTGACAGAGACAGATGGAGGAGATACAGTGGGTTTACGGGGGTTGCATGTGCCTAAACGCTGTGACATTCGGACAGATCACTGAATGAGTGCCTCTAAACCCACAGTGTCATCAAACATGGCCATTTGAGCGCGGATACCATACTGCAGTCCTAGTCGGTAGACCGAGATCAAAGCCGCTTCATTCCATCCACTGGTAGAGGCTAGAGTGCGTAACCGTAGAGCATAGTCCGTCACTGAGGAACGACCTTGTCGTATCTGAAGAAATTGGTCATGTACTGAAAGCTGGTCAGCAGCCTGTCCGAACACCTCTCGTAGATGATGCAGAAACAAACTTAGGGAAGATTTGAGCAGACCCCCAGCCTCCCAGATGCCTTTAGCCCAGTTTAGTGCCTTACCATTCAGCTGGGACATATTGAATACGATCTTAGAGGAATCTGGGGTAAACTGACCTGGGTGCATCTGGAAATAGAGTTCGCATTGTAAGATGAACCCACTGCACTCCTCCACAGATCCTGAGAAACGAGCTGATATGGCCATGGGACTGGCTGTGGACATGGATGGGGGGAGTTGTGCACGGAGAAGCTGTACCAGTTCAGTGAAGGGATCCGAGGTTGCAGAGGCAGGGGTGGTGGTGCTCTGAGGTGTGGTCATGTTTGGTGGATCGATGATTCTGTAACCCTCTTGGCAAGAACAGATGATCACACAACAGAGTACCAGTGAAGAGAGTTTTAATCAGATGCTCCGGGAACAAACAAAGTGTAGCTCTCCAAATATAAAGCAGTAATCCACAAGAATCGGGAAAAATCCAAAAACATACACAGAGAATCTCTAAGGTAAACCTGCTAGGCGAACTAGCAACATACCGAAACATAATCATCGACAAAGTGCCACTAAAACAAGAGGGTATAAATAGTCCTTAGGAATTGATTGTAGGTGCCGGTGTAATCATAAGTCCAGGAAAATCTGTGACCAGGGGGGCGTGGTTACACACAGACAAAGATGTTTGGAAAAATGCTTGTAACCAACCAGTTCATAGCCACCATTGACTACCATAGCAGGACATTTTGAACACAAAAGAAGATATTTTGAAAAATGTCAGAAAGCAAACAGTTCTGGGGCACTTTTGACCACCACTGTAATTGTTTTCTACTATGGTAGTCAATTTGGATTTAAAAAAAAAGCGGTTTCCTGGACTGGTATTAACTTAAGCCAGGACTAGGCCTTAGTTAAATTAGGATATTTAGGTAGTTTTTACAAACATACCTTAAAAACAAACATTAATGATGTGCATCTTAAGACAAAACAATGGCACTGATATATTTTAAGATCTGTCAGTGCAAGCAGTTTTCAGTTAAGACAGCTTAAACATTTATTTTAGTCTGGGACTAGCCTAAACCCTGTTACTAGCCTAAACCCTGGGAAACACCTCCATAATACTCACGATTAGGTTTCTTTAAAGAAAAAGTCTAAATAGATCTCAAGATTAAACATTGTTCTTACAACATGCATGTTGTATATTCATTGTTTTAAAAATAGGCCCTTGCAATGCATTATTTCCGGTTACATTCATTTCAAGCAGTAAAAAACCCCACATAACACCACCCACATAAAAATGAATGTGACAGACACACATACAGAAATGTCAGCAAGAAGAATTGACATGTGGCCCTGTTGGGCTCTGGCACACAGAGCTGTGAGACTGTGGAAGGCTCACGTTTCGCCATATGGATGTTCGCAAAGGACGATTCCAGATGAGTCCCCAGCCCTGTCTCTGTCAGAGCCCATGATAAATGAGCAGTGGGCCCGGCTTTTCTGTTTATTTAGACCTCTTGTTTCTGACATAGTCCCGCTCAAATCCAGCCCTGAAGTGTCCGCTATTAAAACATAACCCAACCTGACAACGACCAGTCCACTGGGCATTCCCCCTCTCTTCACGGCAGTCAGGACCACACTCTCTGGTCTCTCTCTCTCTCTCTCTCTCTCTCTCTCTCTCTCTCTCTCTCCGCTTGCTGTGTTCTAGCTGTGTTCTGGAACGAAAACTGTGGCAACAGACTGTAGCAGACTTTCCAGTACATTAGGAGTCTATGAAAGATCTGACCAGGGCTTCGACCCCTGCTCAGCGCAAACATATGGGAAAGCATTAGATTCTGTTCACACTAGATCTTACTTTATCTTTCTAAGGGATTCGGCCCCTAAGAGAGACAAATGCGACTGCGATGGCTTTGAAAGTCGCAGCTGCTTTGGCCCTCGGGCACGCATGTCCTTATAAATAATTGTTTCCTGTATGTCAAATCCACTCTTTGCTAGAATGTTGAACATGAAATATGGGGCAGACCTAGTGGTGGCTTCAGCTTGTAAAACATCTCAATGCTCTACCACTGGGAGGGAAAGAGGGAGATTTGTTTTCTCTCGTCCGGCTCAGCCAGTTGTTTCGCAAAAGTTAAGCCGGTCCACTTACGTCGTGCTGTTCTGCCTTGGACCACTTGCAGGCGTCCCACATGGTCGCTTGGCATGTGCGTTTGAAAGACGTGACTACAGATCTTCGACTCAGGGCGCAATGGTGAGAAAATCTCACGTCGACGGGGGGCCTGTGAAACGTGAGCCAGCTCTTACTTAGCTTTATGTTTTTACAAATGTTCAGAGCAGACGAGCAATGACGCAGGCCATCAGACCCTAATACCGCATCACGGGAGAGGAAACAGGGGTCTGTAGGAAAGTACCTCAGGAGGGAGCGCAAAGCGATTTGGCAACACAATCCCTCGTTCGTAGGACATGTGGTGACAACTGCCTCACTCTCACAGAACAAACAAGCTTCACGGGACCATTAATATGCACATTCACAGACACCATAATTGAAAATCCCCTTTTCGTGGACACGTGTGCGTGTGCGACAGAGAATGATAGAGGACGATAATTGTGTGTTTTGTCAAACGTGTTCAGATGAAATTGGAAGCGGACTGTGTGTTTTTGTTTGGTGACCTCGGGCATGTTTTTCGGCGGTGGTGTCCTGGATTCTGATCCGCTGGTCTCAAGTGGGCACATCTAAATACCAAAGGGGGTTTGGCAGGGAGATGTCACTCTGCGTTTATATGAGGCCCCAAATTTAATGAGCATGAATAATGAATAAAACTCTCTACATGCTGATCGCTGAACGAGATGCCAATTTATTGGGCCAAACCCTTCCTGCTCTATTTTATTCCTATTCTTCATGTATGTGTACCGGGCATCCACGTTGATGTCTACTATTCATACTGTTTTTGCAGTATGCTGAGAATAGAACATAATTCGTGCATCATGAAATTCCAGGATGGCCAAAATGTGCAGCTCACTTTTCAAAACAATGTATCCCACAATGCAATGCACTTTCAGTGTGATGAATGAACAGAGTTCTTCCTGACTCCATACAAAATTTGATCAAACTGCCAAAACTGTTGTGCCACTGAATAAAACTGAAACTGTCATTTTTGGTTTTGAGTTAGAATCCTTAAAAACCGATTCTCAGTTCCAAGAACACAAAGAATGGACTTGGTGTTCTTGTGGGGGCCGATCTTGTCGGGCAACCTTGAAAGAACTCGGATGGACGCACCACAAGCGGGTTTGATACGCACAAGTCTGCATTCGATACATCCTTGATATCAAGAACATATCCAGGTACTTACATGCATTCTTTGTTCTTGTGTATTGGAACCAGATTTTGACGATTGATTGATGACGACGTAGAGCGAGAACAAGAGAAAGCAAGATCGCTGAAAAACGCATACTGAAAAAGAGCCAGTGTTTTATTCTGCACAAAAATGTCACACTAGCTAGACATTTTAACACAAATTAGCATACAAAATAAACCTTTCCAGTGATAATGTCACGTGATGATTTAAACATAGTAAGGTTGTGTGACAACAATGTATTTTTTCATTGCATTATGTGTTCTGTTTCACATACAAATCTCGGTCATTATCATTTAAAAAGACAGTAGACGGTCATAGACCACTTCAGAAAAAAAATTGTATTTGAAAACTTTCTTTCAGATACCTGAAAACACATCACACAAAGCTTTCATGTTCCGAGTCTTTGGTTGATGAAAGATAAGCCAAGCGTAAGCATTTGCTAGTGTTTCCTGACCTAAATAATTGATGGATCTAATCAATACGTCTCCCGTCCTTAATACACCAATCGATTCCTCCATTATCTCAATCTTTATAAACTGTTTTGTGTGTTCTTTATGTTAATAACACTCCCAAGTGGAGGCCTGTGTGTAAATATGTCCTACTCGAATACTGCTGGCTTCTGCTATTGACATGATAGATGTATTTTGTGACTCTGTAGGGTTTAGTATTCCTAATACCTGGGAGTACCTGGCAAATACAGAAAAATTCCAGTCGGACTGCAGAAGCGACTCCCACTCTACAAACACTGTAATAAACAGCCATATTAGAAAGAAAATCTCTGATTTAAGTCCATCACTCTCGACTGTACATCAAATGCTGCAAATCTGTCACTCAAACGGCCTGTCAAAAAAAAAAGAGAACGTTTAATTATTGATTAAACTATTTTCTGCTCCTGTCTGTATTTTTGTCTGTCATGCATTGCTTTTAAATGTATCAGACCTTTGGGCTGAAGCTTTTGTTTGATAGTTTTTTGCATTTTTAGCCACGTTTTATTAATAGTGATTTACAGTGCATCGAATCTATACTTTTTTGATCAGGATTTAATCCATGACCTTTGCTCCCCTCACACAACACTCTACCAGATAAGCTACAGGAACACATCCAACATTTTGGAGATGGTTCTTTAGAAACTTCCTCTCTCCTTTCCCTCATTCCCTTTTGCTGGACGTGCCAGATGCTTCGTATCACTCGTCTTCTGACTAGCTGTACCTGTCCTTTTCTCGGTTCAGATGAGAACCCCTCCCCTCGCGTCTGTGTAAATCGCAGGCCTCTCCTCTCCTCAGCCTGTTATCTGTAAAAGGGCTGATCTCCTGGCACAAATCGCAGAGTGAGCTGTCGGAGACGTGGCAGGGTTAAGGAGCGAGCACTGCGTAGAGTCTCGAGATGAGAAATCTAATGTGTATGTGTGTGTTAAGAGTTGAGAAAAGTGAAATATCAGACAGCGAGAATTTCAAAATACCCCGGCTACAATACAGGCTTACCTGTACTGTAAAACTTTAATAGAAATTTTAATAAACCTTTGCTAGATTTTTTTTTGTTGTTGAAAAATCGGTTTGCTCATGCAGAGCTCACGTAGATTTGTAGTTGGTTGCTAAAATGTTATTATGCGGTTGTTAAAGGTGTTCCTTTTAGTGAATTGCTATATTGGTTGCTATTCTGTTTGGTCGTTGCTTACCACTTCACCCAGTTGAAAAAACCAGCATATGCTGGGTTAGGTATGTTTTGATACTGTTTTGACCAGCTTAAACCAGCTAAGGTCCAGTTTAAACCAGCACAAACCAGCAAACCAGCATCAAAACATACCTAACCAGCATATGCTGTTTTTTTTCGACAGGGGAAGCTCACACCAACGTTTCAGTGAAGAAGCTATCATCTTTAATGTCTAAAATTAACTATAGTTTTATTAAAGTAAAAGCGTAGGAAGCAAACACATGTATCTCCATAGTTTTACTACAGTTGCTGCAGTAGAAGCTCATGATTAAATTGTGGTTGGCATGTGGTTGCTATGGCATCTACCATGATTGATTTTTGTATGGAACCGTCTGCCAGGCAAAACTCGTCCCATCCACCTGCCTTCGCCATAACCACCAATTAGAATTGTTATGGCCTGTATTCTGTGTTCTTAAAGATGAAATGGAAAGATAAACACATCTGTTGTCCCATCAGTACAGTAAATCTATTCTCGAGTCTACGTGATGGCACCTCCACAAACATTACCAGCAGTCAAACATTCCCGCAGAGAATTTCACAGAGAAAGCCCACTAAAACAGCACAGTATAGTGCAGCGAACGCTAGCGACTCTACTGTATAGCTTTTCAATTGTGATCCCTGTCAAACAACGGTATCCTTCCATGAAGGCAAAAGAATGCGAGGCTCTCAAAAGAAGCCCTTGGAGAGCCATATAACATGATATATGCTCACCATGTTTTCTCACAGGCCCTTCAAGCCCTGTCAGGCTGTTTAAGGCAACTGATGGCTCACCCAAACACACGCAGCGGTCCTGCCATGTCACTCCCAGTGCCGTTTCCTTTAAAGAGGCAAGCGAAAATTTGTTTGCCTGAGCGTTTTTGTCTTTCATTGGTCAGAATCCGAGCTGTCAGGTAACTCATGAAATAGTAATCAGGTTATCTCCTCGCGTCTCTCTCTGTCAGTTGACATCATGTCAGGGGAGCGCAGGTCCGGCGTGGGCAGACTCGGCCCCGCGCAGGTATACAGCCACTCCCTGTCTCTGACCATATGTTTCAGCTATTTCTGACAGTAAAAATCACATTTACATCATCACTGCATGCTGTTTACAGAGGTTTAAACTCCTCGGCTGTGACGCGTCCTGTGTCCCGTGCTTTTATCCCCATAGATAATACATGAGCTTGTTGGTTTTTTAAGAAAGCACATATGCACGAAAGCATTAAATGAAGAGTTAAACTGACAGCTCCATCTGCCAAATACGCTCTCCGTCAAGAAACTGCCCTCCCCATTCTGTTTCCCTCCAGAGCGCACCATACTGTCGTCAGTGCTAATGCTAAATATTAATAATTTGTTGACCTCAAAGTGTTTGGGAAACTCTCACAGGGGCAGGCAGAGTGCCAGCCACGCTGAATGGCATATGCAGATGTCAGGTGAGCGTTGATTTCCCTATCTACCCCTGTCTTTGTTTTTGTTTCGCAGCCTCTCAGAAAACAGACAAGTTGCAGCAGAATTTGTCATGAATATTGCATTGTGGGTACACATGCGCGCACGCGTAAACACGGATGCGCACGGACCCGCACACACGGCCGCACTTGTGTACCCCTCCCTCCGAATGGGCCTAAAACAATCCCGAAGGGTGGTAACAAAACAAGCCCAGCACTTCTGTCAGGCTTTTGTGTAAAACTAACATTACATGCCTCCCATTACTCTGAGGAATACTAAACATTCATACTCGCCTCTGTTCAAAGCAAATGTGCCCGTTGCGTCGCTTGTCTTATAAATAAAATTGTTTAATGTTTTTCAAACTTTCACGGTTATAATATCTCTGTCCCTGACAGACTCCTGGTGCACAACACGGCTGAAACCAAATGATACGCTTGGTTTATTTCCAGTGTATATACAATAAAAACTCAAATACTGATGGTCTTGAATTTGTGTAAATTAAGAATAAATTTCCTGTAATAAAATAAATAAATTATATTACATTTCTCTCCATGTATGTATCATAATATTTGTCTGTGTAATGTACATACATTACATACGTATTTCTATTATTTTAAATAATTGAAAATTAAATTAAAAATGTAAGAACTGAATATAAATATACTGTATATATAGAACTGTAATATCAATATATACTGTATATCAGGTTTGTGGAAGTTGGATATCAGGAATAAAACATCTCTTAAATGTCATAACCAATATATTTTTTAGTTAGATATGCAATTTAAATGACACATTTTTATATTGACCTTTCTAGTTTAGTTATGGTTCACAATACAAATATATTTTGTTGTAAACAAGGCCTACATTCATCTTATTCAATTTATATAAGTAGACTACATTGTTAAAATATGTATCTATTTGTTTTTTTTATTATTTTATTTTATACACAGTTTATTTATTCTGAACTATTTACATTATTTTGTATTTCCCACATTGTACAGCAGATTGTATATCTGATCTCTAAGTGTCCTCAAATGATTTCAGTCAGTCAGTGTTGGTCTAAATGTGGAATTTCAAGGTGTAGTTCACTATCTTTTGTAAAACACAAAATAGGTATTTTGACAAAAGTTGGTAAACAATCAACATTGACCCTCACTGACTTCCACTGTATGGACACAACACTACTGATATGTTTCTCAAAATATATTCTTTTGTGTTTCACTAAAGAAAGAGTCATGTTCAGATTTGAAATGGCATGACGGTGAATAAATGATGACAGAATTTTTTAATTTTTGCAAAAACTATTCCTTTAAGAAGTGACCCCCTTTCACTTTCCAAGAGATAGGGATTTGAAATAAACTGCCCCACATATAGATGAATAGATGCCACAATAGATTTTAATGAAAGAAAAAAATCTTGGAAAATAAAAATCATTCACACAACAGACTATGTAACAAATCTCCATCCTGTTAGCCACATTTCAGATTATAGTGAAAGAAATAAACTTTAAGGGTTTAATTGACAGGCATTATCAACTTTTTTGTTTAAACAGCATCTGACTGCTGTGCCTGAGAGTGAAGGTGTATTTATGGCGTGTTTCGGGGATCTACGAGACGGCGCGCTCAGCTTCCACGGCTTTCTCTCAGAGCTCTAATGGCTTTATTAGATCCTAACTGATGGCAGATCATTGGGAAGCCGCTTGATGAGTGTCAGGATGTCAGTGAGGCTGATTTACTGCTCTCCACTTGTTGTGCGTCCATGCCAATATCCTTTCCTCAGCACTGTCTGTGTATATACTGTGAATACACTGAGAACCGGAGCATCTGGTGTTGTATTTTTGGTGGCCCGACTGTGGTATCTTAAAGAGTTTTAAGTTTCTCTCAGATCAGAGCTCTAGATGTCAAGTAATTTATGGCCAGTTAGACGGCTCGGTTTCATTTGTCATTTTCACACCGTTTAAGAAAAGAGGGATATTTAGATATCAGATCTTTAGATATTCAGTCTTTAGATATTCAGTTTTATACAGCAATTAAAATTACAGTAAGAGCATTTTTAATATAGTGTGACAATAGTTCAGCTCTTCTCAAAATAGTGCTTTTCTAGTAACAAACTTTTTCCAAGGCAGGTGTAATATGACAAAACATTGTCATAGTAAAATATAGCTATTGATCTCTTTAATTATATTAATCATTATAATTATTAATTAAGATATTTTCAACAGATAAATACAGCTTTGCACCTGTTAGTAGCTTTTAGTTTACTAGAAGTACTTTAGTGAGCATGGCAAACACTGCCAAGTACACCATATCCGACATGGTCCTATATGGGCGAACGCTAAATTATGTTTAGGTATATGTACTTTAATCCCAAGCAGCCATTTACATGTAATGAAACATTTGCACCAGGCATGTAAAATGACACCCTAGCCACAGCCGGATGCTCTCAGGATGCTGTCTAACACTTGCAGCAGATTGCGTAATGTGGGGCTCATTTTTTATTTCGGTACTTTTGTACAAAGGATTCTCTGTGGTAATCAGTGTTTAATTGCTAACCAGGGAGAGTAGGCAGGCCTGGTCCGGTTTGAGAAATATTGTACGGGAAAGTACCGCGTTTCGCTGTGGAGCCCAGAACAGCTCAATTATTCCCGCTGCCACTCTCCTATCCAACGTTTTGTGCTCCGCCATTGATTGGACCGACTTTCAGCAACCCGACGATGCATTCGCGGGCACGCTGCCGAAGCCAACACAAAGGGGGCGGGTGTCAGCTTTTAATTGTAACTGTCTTGCAGAATGGTGTTGTTTTAATATCCTGTATAGATTTTTATGTAATACACTTACTTGCAGGCAGCCTCGAGCAAGAATCAATTCGGCACAGGAATCTCCTTTTGTTAAAAGCCAATCTCGTTTTAATGATGCATGAAGAAATATTCAAGCATTGACATTTTCCTGTCAGGTTCCTTTAGAAAAATCAATTAAGATGATTCTGCTTTGACCCAGTTATCCAGTTAATGCTTATTAGGGATGTAATATGATTTACTGTCAGCGTAATATGTATTTTTGGGTCTGATCTCATTAGTTTGTGCATGTTTCAAAGAGCGCCGGTGTATCGGATTCTGTTTAGAGGTGACTGTAGGTAAAATGGAGATTATTGGAGTGTTTCTATTGAATGGATGTACGAGACAGGTTATATACAGAGCCCCAGGGCACCTTCTTGTCATCTCCTTCTGTCGTGCATTCAATCTTTTGTTTGTTTGTTTGTTTCAGTTTTCAGTTTTACTAAAAGTAAAGGGTATACGGGCCTTATCATCATGAGCTATACAGTATATACTGTATTGTCCTGTACAAAGCCCTACATTGATTCTGTTTGAGATGTTAACTACAGATAAAACTATGTTCCTCTTTTCACATGTTGTTACTGTATATAGTTACATCTTGATTTGCATTGTGTTGTACATATCAACAATGGTTTATAATTAAATTAAATATTGTGTAACAATGTTTTTTATTCTGTTCTTTATTACAAATAAATGACAGAATCTCTGTGTGAAAGTATTTCACTATGCCATGCTGTTCACTTAAAATAGATTTTGTAACTTTTTATTTTTATGTTGTACAATATCACCTGTCCTTGTTTAGGCAGAATTAAAGCAATAGTTATATATTGGTTCTACATATCTCATATGAAAATAATCAGAATCAGTAGTATTGGTAAATGTGCTAAACTTGTAATATATTATGCAAATGCTAACATTATAAATCAATTTAGTTGTATTAAGACTCTTGCTTTATTAACACATATCACTAACCCAAATTTGTCAAATTCCTAGATAGGTGTTGTGAAAAATAGATGTTAATGAATGACAATAGCAGTTATAAGATCCCTGATTCCCAATGAAACAGAAAGCAGAAGCATTGACAAAAAGGGGAATTCGGCTGCTGAAAGTCTCTGACGTTACAACGAAAAACAAAGAAAAAGAAGGAAAGAGAAAAAAGGACAAAATTAAGTCATCCCAAAGCATCAGTGGAACAAAGTGCTCAGTCCCAGGGGCTTGAGGATCACTGGTGTCTTTATGATGGGAAATGTTAAACCTGTTTTACGCTATTTAATGCCTTTTCTTTCTTAAGTCCTATGACAGTCTTTGTTTTACTCCTAATTATCTCGTCTGAATGCGAACAGTCAGCTAAGATGATATAAAGCTCTCTCTCTCTCTTTCTCACTGTCTCTATCTTTCTTTTCTCTGGCACAGCCTGAACCCACAGACGTTCGCTGGTATTTGATGCTGACAGTATTGTCCTTACAGATTGGGTGACAGCAGACAGCCTGAACGGAAAATATCGTAGAAAGCGATAGACGAAAAGACCGAAATCTCAGCTCTCCTCAATTGCGATTTCTTTCCGTAACACATGCATATATATTTGCCAAATAGTACCAAAATACTGTATTATCCTCCTGTGCGCATCCAAAATGAACGCTTGTTGTTTTTACCTTTGATCTGTGGAAGTGTTTATGAAACCGATCTCCTCTCTTTGACACACAAACCAAGGTTTGCATCATCCGCACAAAAGGAAGTGGTGTCTCTCGCACGGCAGAAGTTTGTCATGTGTGCTTGCTTTGAAATCAGTGAAGGGAAGCCACTCCACCTGGGGGGAAATATGCCCAGAGATTCTCCAGATCAGCTTTCAGGAAGGTCGAAGGTCAAATGCTACAGAACCCGACACCACTTTAGCCCACCAAAATGTTGAGCAACATATTGAGTGAGATGATAGCTCACCTGGGAGCCATGGAGGTCACCTTCAATATCTACATTAAGAGGAATATTATTTAATAAATGTGACTACTGTCTAGTACACACACAAGCTGTTCCAAATCCCAGTAAGCTAGCCAACTAGACAGCCTTTTAAGGCATTCTCGTGTTCCCAACACACACGTTAATTGAAATGATACAGTAATTACGATGCCTTCTAAGAAACCTTATTTTAGCCGGTATGTAACATCATTTACAGAGAAGGAATAATGAACTGCAACCACCTTACTAAACAAAATCATTTAAGATGGCGAATAAGATTAATTTAATACTAAAAAAGTATTGAAAAAATATATTGGGCCATGTTACTCAGCATCTATCTCTATGTGTTAACTTTAATGCATTGGTTGTTAGCTTAGCAACATGCTAATGACAAAGTAACTTCAAATCTTCAGCTTGTCGTAAACAGCGCTATTTATATGACACCTTGAGATGTTACCTTTGTAAAGCCCCCCAAGTCAATCACTTATAGGGGTTACCTTTCAGTTAGGATGCTGTCTTACACTGTGGGCTAACCAGACATGACATAAGACTGCAACATTTATGATATAAAATTCAAATATAGAATCCCAAATTTCCATCGCTGCTAATTAAAACATGAAAATTATATAACGTACTGCGATGTTGCGTTAGGTCTGGTTAGCACATGGCCTGTCAAAACAAAAATATAAGGGGAATATACTGGAAAATAGAATGTAATACAATAGTTAAATGTCCATATGTTTGAACCAAGTGCTTATATTTTTCACTATACTGTACTGTATGGAAAAAGGCAAGTCCTTGTGTTATTCAAAATATTAGCAATGTATTATTCTATATATTATTTAAAATATTGACATTTAATAAAGATGAAAATATTTTATTTGCGTTCTTAGTCAACAGACAGCAATGCTAGAATTTGATGCAGGGAAAGCATATCCAAAAACACGAGTCGCTCTGTTTAAAATATGTATCCCTAAACAATGACTCGTTCCATTTATGCTGATCCTTCCAAATATGAATTAAATTGGAAAGATATGAATGAGATATTGATACATTTTTGAGAGCTAAACAGACAAACAAAGAGAAACAGGAATTTATTGTTATTTTACTGAAAGAGCTCAGTTTTTCATGTCCTGACATACACATTACCCAACTGTTTCTCTCTGTCTCTTTTTGTCTGTCTCCCTATCTAAGCAGCAGTTATTTTAGAATCTCGAAGGGCTCATCGTGTGACCAGGGCCCATCTGTTCTTCAGCAGGAGTTAGGCAGCTAAGCTGAGTTCTTTGATCCCGATGTAGATTTCTCCAAACCCACCAGGATTTGCCTGTCCTCTCCAGCTATTGTGTAGCTGCCCCTGAGTACAAATAGTAGCTTCATTATACGTGTGGGCGGTAAACCATGTATTCCCTTAAGTGCACGTGTGCACCCAACATATTGATATTTGGTAGCATAAAAGCATTTCCAATCCTTCTTTAAGGCAACATTATCCACGCGTGTCGAATTCAACCAAAAGGTTGGTCACTATTGTTTAGCTTTTTAATTCATGTAAAATAATATTTTATTCTTGATCCAATAAAACGTCAAGACCTGTAATTTTTGAATAACGGGTGTATTTCATCACATCACCCGCACAGTAATTAAAACAACACAGCGCCTATTTCCACAGGATACAAAGTCCTTTCCGCCACACGTGATGCAAGGGTTGGGTTAATAAGCCAAACGAAGAATTAACAAATATACCCACCTTATAATTTACTCATTATTTTAACGCACGAGAGCTCAGCCGACGCCATTCCCGGTACTCGACCCCATTCGTCTTTGTCAATTCACGGCGGTGGGCCGAGGGGGACTGACAGGCAGGAATTAATTCTCTAACACATAATTATGGAGCAAAATGTTGACTGGCTTGCAAAAAGTGCACGCTGACACTTCTGCAGCTTCGGGAAGACATGGCAGCAACATTAGCATTGGTCATTAGCGGAAGACATTTCCGTGTCTATGTCGGATACAGGCTTATGTGCAGACCTATTTGGTTACCTGCATGACAGGCTTGTTCAGGACACAAGAAACAGCTGTCTTGGCCTGTGCGAGTCGAAATAATTAGGCCTGTCATCTTCCCGCTCTGATTTTCCCCTCAGCCCGCTCCACAAAATGCAAATATTTTGCTTTCATTGTCACATTCACCTTGACACGGATATTGCTCGGGTGCCTAACAGGATGAGATGACTTCTAAATTTGCATTGTTCGTTCTAATAAATTTGCTTCCTTCTATAGCTGGTGGCAGGGACCCATCAGATAAACTCTCCGAGCGTCATCAATCACGACCGCCCTGACAGACGGCCTTCGCCTTCATTTGTTACATACGTGAACACGCTTAATTATTTGTACTGTAATTAGTTGGGAAAATGTCAGGAAATGTCAGCTCTCTGTTCGCCGTGGAAGGGCCCCTGCTTGAAAGCCGCGGTGACTGAAGTGTCATTAATGCCACGGAACAAGATGCGGCTCAGCCCGGGAGGAGAGAGGGGCCTTTACGCTGTAATCATGGAGAGTTAGAGAGGGAGCACTGCAAATCAGCCCGGCTGGCATGATGGGCATCTTATTAGTGAGCAGCAGCATTTCTGCTACATGTCTTGTATATTTTTTTTGTCTTTACTTTTTCTCCCGGCGCTGAGAAATAAAGGCACCGAGCAGCAAAAATAAAGTCGGGTAAACAATTGCTGCTCGCCACTCAGAGAGCTGCTGTCAAACTGGGCGCATTTTACTGGGCGCCGCAGCCTGTCACAAACAGACATTATGCTAAAAGAAAAGCGGAATGGGGAAGGTCTGTGTCAAAACTGTTAAAGTTGGCTTTTTAAATAGACTGCATTAAATCCGCAGCTTGAATGTAGAAAGAAAAAAACAATGAGAATCACGTCTACACTGATAGCTGAAATGGGTAAATAGGATTGGCCCGAATACTATTTTGACGCCCTTCATTGCTGCTTAGGCGGCCGGGCAGCGGTCACGGAGGGCTTGCGCTACGTCCATCCGGAAGCCCGGTCATGTCCAATTGTTTCAATAAATCCAAATGTGAGGGGGTGGGGGTGGACGTAGGGGCTCTCGGGAGGTTTCAGTCACCGCTCGCCATCCAAGGCCTCATACCAGGAGCGGTTCTGAGCTACCTTACCAGGAGACGCCACTGATGGTCATCCAAGAGCTCCTTAATTAGCCTGCAATCTGGCAACGGTGCATGTTCCTGGGCTGTGGCAGGCCTGTTTGAATAGCACGCCAGATGCAGGACCACCTTCAGTGTGTCATTTCATTGTGTAGGCAGCAGGGACGTGGCATCAGCCGGCCGTTCGCGGCTCGAGCTGCCTCTCTCTTCTCTGGCACAACAGCTGAGAGAGAGGACAGCAGAGGTGACCCTGACCAACCTCGACCTTCAGTCGGGAGACTAATGGCTTGGCGGGGAACGTTAACCTCTTCCGTACCACAACACGTTGTGACTTGGTTTATTCCAGAACACGGCCATTTTAGAAGAAAGGGAAGTGGCTAGCATCTGCGATGGTACCGACCGGCTGGTTGAAATGCAGTTTTGAGTTTGTTGCGTTATCACACACTTCAGTTGTTAAAATATTGATCTAAAGAAGGTCTGTTTCATTGTCAGTACTGCGTTGGTGTTTGTCACTCACATCAGAATGGTTCTCTCAGTATTTTCCGCTGTTTTTCTTCTGTAGACAGTCTGTCGAAGCATCAGCATGTTGTAGTCTCCCGCCCGTCTGTTAGGATTTTCAGGTCATTAACGGAAACGTCCGGAAACTGGCAGCTCGGCACTGGAGAGCTTTTGCTTGGCTGTGTGAAGACACTACCATTTTACACACCAACATTTCTCACTGCAAATACCATCATTTTGAGGTTTTCATGCATGGCAGATTATACCAAATCCTAAACCCAATGACCACAGATTCCGACTGGAGTATCCATGTAAAATTAAATTCATGAAACCAGTTCAGGGCAAACTGAAAAGACATATCATTCAACATTAAATTAATCTGTGGTTCGATTTGCAGTCTTAAGGCACACAAGCATAAAAGCCTGTGTAAGCATTCTCAAATCTGCCCTGCGAGGCTTATAATAGTCTTATTTTTTGCTGTGTAGTTGTGGACCGTGTGTAAAGAGTTCTCACGTGATGCATTGGACTGGAGAAGAACTTGCATTTGTATACTTTTTTCTTTAAGAAAGCGTTGAGCTGTCGAGTTTTCCGAAAAGAACTGCATAACAACTAATTGTTATGTTCCCCAACTTCCCCCAACAAAGCATTTTTGAGCTTTTAAAAGCTGTCTGTTGTCTTTCATTAGCAGAAAATATTGTATATGCCTCTTTCAGAGAACATTTTCTGTTTATAGCAAACAATCACTCAATTCAATTTTATATTACCATTGCATTGGATTAATGGTAAATGATAAGTATTATAAAAATCATTTTAATTACAGATTTTCGCACAAAAACAGCCAGATTACTTTTAATGCAACACTTTTTCCTTCTGTATTAACGGCAATAAACATGAAAATGAACAAAGCCCAGCATTGGCTTTGAAGCAACGGTAGCGTTTCTGCAATGCAAATGCTGCTTTATAGCCCTTTTGAGCACACATGGAGAGCGCTTGAAGTAATTCGCTTTCAAACTTGTATGTAGAAGTCTCCCATGTATCTGCAAGAATCCAAGAGGGTTGAAAATCTAATGAAATAAAGACACAGAGACAGAAAACAAAAAAGACCTAGTAATCGATTAGAACTTGAAGGCGCTCTTAGAAATATCCACCGATTCCGCAGCCTCTTAGAATGTCACACATCATTATTCACAACAAAAATCATCATGGCTTTCATAGAGGAGATTACTACAACATAACGGCGTGCGTCGTTTGTGTTGTACGCCTTTATAATTACACCTTAAAGCCATAACTGGATTTTTTTTACTTTTTTTGCTTCTCACTACATATTCATGAAAAGCAGAGTTCTAATTTGATAAAGGGACGCTTGTGTTCTGGTCTTCAGCGAGGCGTCGGCGTGGTGGAGGGGTATTAGAGTGGGCATCTGTGTTCCTGCAGCATTAATCTCCTCAAGCAGATTTCTGCCGCTATGATGTGCTGCAAGGAGATAAGTCTTAAACAGTCTAATGCTAAGCAAACCAGACAACTCTATTATTGCCTTCATAATTGCTTAATTAAACTTTTGTCACTAATCATTATCGGGGCAATAGAGCTGTTATACAGGCCTCTGTTGAGCGAAAAAAATCAATAAACTGTTGGAGTTAATTTCAGTGCTTTTTTTCACCCTTTTCTCTTTTTTCCCTTTAGTATTTTTTCTCCTCCTGCAAATGAAATTCATTGCTGGTGGTTAGTGGTGTGTGGGGCTGCTGTGAGGCTGATATGAGCTGCCATCACCATTTGAATTGAGGGTATTCAGTAGCACATGAATATGAACAAATGACAAACATAAATCTCTCGCATGAAGTACACCTTCCATCCTTTATTACAGAACAATTGACCCATCTAAAATGAATTCTAATGCCAGGAAAGCATTTAGATTTAAATTACACCGCGGTCTCCCGGACCTGAAAGATGACGGCATAAAAAAGATTAATATGCTAATTATTCCCCCCCCCTATTCCTCTTTTCGACATTTGCGGCGGGTTATTGTGGGGCGTGTAAATAAGATGACTGTTTTGTCAACGAGTGACTGTGAGGCCCGTGGCCCCGTGCCTCACATCAGTGGAATGCATCTGCCTGGGACATTATCTTTATTATTTTTATTAGTGGCTTTTCAAAAGGCACTTCATAAAAGGGACATTTATATGCGTATAATTCTTTTTGCGCCTCTGTGACCCAGGAAGTACATCAGATGGAGAGAGAGAGAGAGAGAGAGAGAGGCAGAACATTTACCCGAGATGAAACAGACCAAGCACAGTGGACCACAGCAGGCTATACAAAGAACCAAGCAGTTCAGCCACTTACTCAAAGAACAAATTAATCTGTTTAATGCTGTTTAATTAGCCAGGCTTTGAGATTAACGCTCCACTTTTGAGAT
Organism: Triplophysa rosa; assembly: GCF_024868665.1. NCBI lineage: Eukaryota > Metazoa > Chordata > Actinopteri > Cypriniformes > Nemacheilidae > Triplophysa > Triplophysa rosa. Next base: position 10,852,154 of record NC_079897.1, on the reverse strand, counting down.
ATTACCAAACGTGGCCAACTGGCAAGCAAACAAAGGCTGCAAAAGAAGCATTTTAAATTCTAAAGGCACTTTATTATTGGCTTAGAATCAATATTAGCTGAAGAACATTCCTCATGCAAGACAAATATGTTTTTTTCGATCTATTTCAGGGTCATTTTTAATTACATATTTTTGTCAGACAATACTGCATTACTGGTGTAAAGTGTATTTTCTAAAATTATCAACAGCATCTCAAATTATCTTTATAGATCCACCAGAGGTAGATGGTATCCAATCACAGGTCAATCAACAATTAGTATTTTGTGTGGATCGTTCTTGCATTGAATTTGAAAAAAACTCAATGGCTCAATATTTCTATAGAAGCACAATACCTGTTGTTTATTAGTTACAATATTAATGGCACTGAAGAATCTCCAATGTATCATCAACAACTTTGTTAATCTCCAATAAAATAGTCAATTTAAAAGGATAGTTCACCCAAAATTTACTCACCCAATGTTTGTTTGTATGCTTCAGATTAATTAATTTAATGTTTTACGGAATTTGTCTTTTGAACCACTCAGTGAATGATGCTATCTAGTAACCCTGTTCGGGACACTTGAAGTGGTCTCAAACAATTCCTCAATATGCCATGTAGAAAGTGAGTTAAGTGAGCCGATCAAATGTTCATTCAGTTGCCGACCAAAGGGAATTCAGACGTTTCCAACTTTACCCAAATTGTTTCTGAAAATGCTTAGCTTTGATCATTCAGCGTACTTTTATAAAGTAGATAAATGTTTGAAAATCTTACTTTAGGTTTCCATAAACCAAGTAAGAATAAAATTAAGAATATATACGATGCCTAGTGAACATGAAGAATATGAATATCATGATTTTAATTTTCAGACATAATGACCTTGATGTTTCAGGCATGAGAAACATAACATCATAAACATTCCAAGGTGTGTTTACTTCATCAGTTTATATGACGACAGAATTAATCTGCAAAATCTCAAACCTAACAATTTTTGAGAAAATTGTATTGTCTGTCCAGTACAGTTTCCTAAAGAAGTAAAGAATTTAGAAAGTGTGCCTAAAAATGGACATTAATGTATCCAAATAATTCCAGTGATAGTCTGTTACCTTCAACAGTCTGTTTTCCTTTTAGTTACTGTTTCTTCACTCTGAATATCTTTGCTAATTGCTTTTATCAAACAGTCAGTTGAAGTGTTTTTATATCTTTAATAATACAGTCAATTTGTAGTGGACAATAATACCACTGTCTTTCAGATGTCTTGTGGCATTCATTAAGAATCTGAAACTGACTTCTCAAAGCTTCAGACGCTATAGCAAAGAGTAATTTATATAAAACTATTGTTTCTAATGACTCTCAGAAGTGAAGCTATTAAAGATCTCACATCAGCAAGAGACTAATGAGAAAAGCATAATTAGAGTGTAATACATGACAAAGTTCTTCAGGATCCTTTAAAAAAAGTTGAGGCCTTTAAAACACAAACTTCTTCATTAAAGACTGATCTGCTTTAACACATTTAGCAGGAGTGTGTTCAGTTAATGAATTGCTTGGAAAGCATCTGAAGACAGACTTAATTGCAAAGCTGACAGTTCTCGTGGCATCATTATGCAGGAGTCCCAGTTGAATAGCATTCTGCAGCTAGATAAACAATTTTCATGGCAGCTTCTATGCTGCTACTTTCTGGCCAGGCATTGATACCACTGTTTATTCTTTCAGATACACGGAGCGTGGCAAGCATGAAAATTCTGCATTATGGGAGCGGAATGCAAAATAGCAATTTGCGGCTCTATAATGTACAGTTTGCGTTAAACTTGAGGGCCAAACTTAAAAGGAACAAACGGAGAAAAATTCTCAAATATTCAAGAGCTTTTAGATAGAAATGACATTGATATCTTAACAAACTGAATTATTAAAAATAGACAAGAAAATTTAAGTAGGCCCTAGTGTGACAAATGAGCTGAAAGTTATAACAATCAAGTTTTGATCAGACTACAAAAAATACAATAAATAAAACAAGTGCCACTACAGTGAACATGCAAAAATCAATACAGAATCCTCACCCCTAAACCTAACTTACCATGGCACGGAAGCAAATCTTGCCAAAACATGTAAATGACACATTCACAAATTCATATTTGTTTAGAATAGTGGGCAGTACACAGTGCATACTGCACACTTTTAAGTAAACAGTAAGCTTTAATTCCAAACAAAGCTCTTGATATATATAATATGAATAAAATAAATAAGCACAATGTAAATATCTTCCAGTAAAACGGGCCACATATTTTCTGCATATGTGTGAATTTCCATGTGTGTTTTCAGAGAGAGAACACCTGGCTCATAGTGCCCTTTACTGAGCATTGCCGAGTACTTCATTCAATTCAATTCAATTCAATTCAATTCAATTTTATTTATATAGCGCTTTTCACAATGTGCATTGTTCCAAAGCAGCTTTACAGCAGCAAATTAGAAAAACACAGAAAGGTAAAACACAGCACAGTGCATGGTGTTTATAGACCAAGCAAGATCATTATAATAAATAATGTCTAATAAATAAATAAATAAATAAAAGCAGTCTCCCGGTGAGCAAGCCAACACTGCACTGCTCTGCTGTGGCGAGGAACCCAAACTCCAATGATGAATAATGGAGGAAAAAAAACCTCGGGAGAAACCAGGCTCAGCCGGGAGGGCCAGATCTCCTCTGACGTGTCATAGCTGCACTCAGTGACCCCGACCAAAGCCACCGAGCAACGTCCACGAAGAATAGGGAGAGCCCACGAGCCGCGACCCAGGAAGCCCCACCCGCCGAAACCGTGCAGGTCCAACCCGGTCCCATTCCGTGATCAACAACAGACAACAGAGGAACAACCAGGGAAAAGTAGTAATGGCATAATTAACTTTATTCCTCTGTTGTCCGACATCGACCACAAAACAAGACCAACCAGACCAGACCCACACAGTCCCAACAAATGAAACGCCCCGAACCACAACCAACAAGCCCCCCCACTCCCCACAACACCCACCCAGCTACCTCCAATCAAAGTCACTGAGTGCAGCCATAACTTCAAACTGCTGTCGTGTGATGTAAGTTTAGCATTAAATACCAAGTATTGTAAATTTAGCATTTATGTGACAGGTAGTCCGTCTTTGCTCTCGGTTGGGGATGGAATTGTCTGAGCTGGGCCGGCCAGATGGTCGCCTTTTTCTTGGGTGGTGATGGAATTGCCTTGGATGGAGCTGGATGGTCAGTCAGTCCGCAGGCTCTCGCAGGAGGATGGCACGGGATTTTCCGATGTAGCTGGCGTAATCTCTAGTTGTGGATGGGCATATGACGTTCATCTGGGCCTGGCGGAATCTCTCCCTACCTCGGGATGGGCATCCCGAGGCGAGGGCAGAAACAGAAAGAGAATAATTAGCGTAGCTGCTGTTCATTAGCTATGTATTAGTGAATGCTTGGCTGAAAAGATGTGTCTTTAATCTAGATTTAAATTGGGAGAGTGTGTCTGACCCTCGAATAGTATCGGGGAGGCTATTCCAGAGTTTAGGTGCTACGTATGAGAAAGCTCTACCCCCTTTGGTGGATTTAGTTATTCTAGGTGTTATCAAAAGTCTGGAGTTTTGAGATCTTAGAGAGCGTGATGGGTTGTAGTGTGGTAGAAGCTCTGTTATGTAGGTAGGGGCTAAACCGTTTAAGGCTTTATAAGTAATTAAAAGAACTTTAAAGTCAATACGATACTTAATGGGTAACCAGTGAAGGGTTGATAACATTGGGGTTATGTGATCGTATTTTCTGGACCTGGTTAGAACTCTGGCAGCTGCATTCTGAACTAACTGTAGTTTGTTTATTGATGCTGCAGGACAACCACTAAGCAGTGCATTACAGTAGTCAAGTCTTGAGGTCACAAATGCATGAATAAGCTTCTCTGCGTCAGCCACACATAAAATATTTCGCAATTTGGCAACATTTCTAAGGTGGAAGAAGGCTGTTTTTGTGACATTTGAGATGTGATTTTTAAATGACAGGTTGCTGTCTAATATAACGCCAAGGTCTTTAACTGTATTTGTTGGAGTAACAGTGCAGCCTTCAATTTGCAGGTCATAATCCGAAATATTCTGCTCACGTGTCTTTGGTCCGATAAGTAATATTTCTGTTTTATTAGAATTTAAAAGAAGGAAATTACAAGTCATCCAATGCTTTATATCGTCGATGCACTCTGCCAATTTGGATAGTTGGAAGGAATCATCTGGTCTTGATGAGATATATAGCTGAGTATCATCTGCATAACAGTGGAAGCTAATTCCATGTTTTCTAATAATGTTTCCAAGGGGCAGCATGTATATGGAGAATAGCAAGGGTCCTAAAACCGATCCCTGAGGTAATCCATAATTTACTTGCGTTAGATTTGATGATTCCCCATTTAAATGGACAAATTGATGTCTGTCTGATAAGTAAGATCTGAACCATTGTAGTGCCTGTCCCTGAATACCGGTATAATTGTGTAAGCGATCTAGAAGTATTTTATGGTCTACAGTATCGAACGCAGCACTAAGGTCGAGCAGGACTAGGAGTGAGATGTTACCTTTATCTGATGCTATAAGCAGGTCGTTTGTAATTTTAACGAGCGCAGTTTCAGTACTATGATGCGGTCTAAAGCCTGACTGGAATTTTTCGTGTATGTCATTATTTTGTAAGAAAGAGCACAACTGAGTGGACACTACTTTTTCTAGTATTTTAGACAGGTAAGGGAGATTTGAAATCGGTCTATAGTTTCCTAGTTCATTGGGGTCTAAGTTTGGTTTCTTGATAAGAGGCTTAATGACGGCCAGTTTAAAGGCTCCTGGGACATGGCCTAGATTAATTGACGAGTTGATAATGTTATAAATGGGCTCAATTGCAACGGGTAATAACTCTTTTAATAATTTAGTTGGTATGGGGTCTAATAAGCAAGTTGTAGGTTTAGATGTTGCAATAAGTTTAATTAAATCTTCCTGTTTTATAGGTGAAAAACACTGTAGCCTTTCTTTTGGGGCGATGGTTGGTACTAATTTATAGGACAGACTTGGAGGTTGAGTTTTTACTATTTTGTCTCGTATGTTTTCGATTTTCTCTGTAAAAAAATTCATGAAATCATTGCTACCAAGGTGCGGCGGAATACCCAGGTCAGGTGAAGTCTGTTTATTTGTTAGTTTAGCAACTGTACTAAATAAAAACCTTGGATTGTTTTTGTTAGTTTCTATGAGGTTACGGAGGTGCTCAGCCTTTGCTGCTTTTAGTGCCTTTTTATAACAGTTTGAACTCTCTTTCCAATACTTCGTCCCCCCGCTAGCCCTGCTCCTGCCTGAGTAGAGGGAAGTCTGATGGCTGATGGCATTGGAGAAGCCAGCCAAACCAACAGCCTGCCTGTGTCTACAATTGTTCATGCCTGGTCTTTGGCAAAGCTGTACTTCATGTATTGCGTGCGCAATACTTCATGTATTGCGTGCTCCTTTCATCTGTCTGTTATGCATGTTTAGCAAGCTGCCAACATTTCCAACCTTAGCCAGAGATACACTCTGAACCTTGACCAATAGAATGAGGTCAGCAGGTCACTCTCTACACCTCTAACACTGCATGACCTCGAAGGAAAACATAGCATCTCAGCTAACAAAATAAAAAGAACTAAGACAAGTGAAGTATAGTTCTTTCAAATTAAATGGATAGAGATAACATTTTAGTAAGCACTATTAAAATAAACCATTTAGGCTTTGATGAAAATACCATTGTAACATTAAAGGTTAAAGTAATAATATTTTATTTACTTTTTTAATCTATTTTATTATATTCTTAAAATGTTGGATTTTTAAATCTAGAATTAAAATATGATTGTAAACATTTCATTTTGATTTATTCATTCATTGTTTTGTTTGTTTGTTTTAGGGGGGCCACAAATGATTTTATTTTTCTATAGCTCATCAGGGCATAAAAATAAGCCTAATTTTCTCAGACAGCTGGACAGGTTAGCAGTAAATGATTGTAGTCAGTTGAAATCTAGAGTCGGTTTTGTGCATGTCCGACTCACCACACTGATCTCAATCCAGACTGGGCTCATCTTGAGACCACCTACCTTTGTTCTTTCACTGCGTGAACGTGTGTTTGATCTCTGGTGACCTGCCTCTATGTGTCCCATCATATGTTGGGACTGACTTGCACCTCCGGTTTCCATCCTGGCCCCAGAAGCATCACATTCCATGACAGCAGCTCTGCCCACTCCTGGCTCACAGCGTGTCTATTCCGGCCCCAGCCGGCTAGCAAATAGTTGGAGAGATAAAGGAGGACAGTGGCGGGTCAACGGATCAGCTGTATTGCTAAGATGATTGTTCTGCCAGCCTTCTGTCAGAGCTGATGTGGCTGAAACACAAGGGCTGGGCGAAAGCCGCTTTGCTAGAGGCGGCTCTGGCTCAGAAAACCTCCATTGTCTTTCCGTTCGTCCCCCAGCTAGCCCTGCTCCTGCCTGAGTAGAGTGAAGTCTGATGGCTGATGGCATTGGAGAAGCCAGCCAAACCAACAGCCTGCCTGTGTCTACAATTGTTCATGCCTGGTCTTTGGCAAAGCTGCCTCTACTGCAACATTTCTGTACAACAGTGAGGAATTCTCCACATTAAAGAGAACATATTTGGGGGGCATCTCTCCTGGCTCTTTCTGATATGGTCGCTGAAGGGATTTGTGCTCGTTGTGCTTGGAATACATGTATCAATGCATGTTTTCCTCTGGAACAAACAATTCACTTAAAGGATGAAAATACTCACTCTTATACTGTACAAAACACACATGACTTTATTTAATTCGTGGAACACAAAAAGAAAATTTTGAAGAATAATTTGTGTTTCATATAATGAAAGTAAATGGGACTGGGACTGAAGCCCCATATGAGAATGACTTTTGGTGAATTATGTATTTTTAGTTTGTTACTCACAAACGCATTGACTTTGAACATTGTATATAAGTCATACGGGTTTTGAAACATGAGGATTGTTTTTTACCAAATTTTTAGTTTGGGTAAACAATTCCTTATATCATCTTTATTATAGCACCAAATAAACAAGATTTGTTACAGTGTATATTATGCTTTACATACATTTATTTTGGGTATAAACGCATAACTTCTGGATTGCTACCACCAGGAACCGCTAGCATACATTTTTTAATAATTTCGAAGCATTGCTGGATAAATCGATTTTGTATTATTATTTGCAGCACATCCACATATCGCTAAAGATTTTCACAGCAAAACAATTATTAGCGAGATGAAGACCTCTGACTGGGTGTAAAATATCATTCAACCCCAGGTTTCTTCATCACCCAGTGGCCCATTGTTCCGTCAATGTTATTCCACAGACCCGGTGCTTAGATAAATCCATCCCTCCCCCTTTGTCAGGAAATGATATGATTCCTGGCCCAGGGTAGTTAACCCTTTCAAGCGTCTCCAGCTAGAACACACCCCCTGTCGCCCCCCCTCGTTCAAGCGCCCGTGGCAGCACAAAGGGGTTTTGATTGCCCAAATATTAGCCCGCCTGTGCTTGAAGAAGCCTCATTTAGGCCTCTCTTCCTCATCTGCTCCTGCTCTCCCCGATAATTAGCCCAGTCGTGGCAGTCACCTCATGCGACTTCTGCCTGAGAGAGACACTTGACACGGCAGACATCAGAGGGATTTTGAGGGGGCTCTCACGGCGCCCCAACAGTTCTTAATTAACCACTTAGGTATCCTCGCACCAGCTCGCTCATGCACGCTGCCTTCCAAATGGTCGGTGGGGGTGGGTAGGTTCCTTACCGCGGATCTAAACACCAGGGGAAGCGCACTATCAAAAGATCTTGTAAATGAAGGCTTGTGTAAATTATTTTTAATGATTCCCTCCTGGCACGTCGTTATGTGTGTAGGCGCACACAGGAGCTCCTGAGATGGTTCTTCCTCTTGCGAGGTCAGCCCCGCAACCAATGTAACTAGCTGCTGCCTGTAAATGGCTTATTAATTAGTACTGTGGTTTTACATTGCTGTGAGCTCTGATGTATGGAGATGGAATTGTAATTGTGTGGGATCGGAAACGATAACCCATCTCAGGGCTACTTATGCAAATTGCCGTATTAGAAAATCATTACCTATCCAAACACCGCGGCACAATGTGCATTACAATGATGGATTTTATGATAATTGCGGTTTAATTTCTTCTGTCTGGATTTTGGAAAATAATTTGGTCATTTTGAGTGCGATTAATTCCGTATTAGCTGGAGCTCAGCAGAGGGCCGTAATTAATTTGCGCTGAACCTGGACGTGGAGGTTACGTCAAGAAACAGGAGGAGGACTTGTTGCGTTTGGTCGTAGAGGGTCGCTCAGAGTCCCATTCAATGTGGACAATGAGCCATGCGATCGGTTTCTTCCTGCAAGGATCTGCTTTGTGTGTAAAATAGCCTGCGGTAAACTGATTAAGGGCACGACCACAGTTGCTGTCAAACATACACTATAGCACATACAGGACTAGGCTAAAGTGAAATACAGCTGTCTTTCAGAAGATTTTTTATACAATGATACATGATTTGGTATCGATGATATCTTATTTCTATACAATAGCGATAGGGATTTTTATCCTGATTCTGATTTTAATACCTGAGCTTAGAGTACCAGTCGATATAAGTGTTGTCTACAGAGATCAAGGCCACATCCACCTGAAACTAGAGCTTTCCCTATCCAATCTTTTTTCTTATCTTTTGTTCTTCCCTAAAAATGGCATCTTCTGAGGACATTTCTGCATACACACAAAACAAATTAGTATACATGCCAAATCAGTATGTGGTGCTGTAATTCTGCCACAGAGATACACTAAACATGGAGAAGAAGACTTGGAGCATGTGCATAAACCTTGCGTGCTGGAGTGATGACATCATCGTTTTAGAAATATACGGATTGGCTGTACACACGAAAAAGCAAGGGTGTCGTTTTCAGATTTATCCACACTCTAAAAAAATGTGCAATAGAAGAAGCCTTTGGTTCCATAAAGTACCTTTAACATCTGAAGAACGTTTCTGTTTCAAAAAAGGTTCTTTGTGGCAAAAAAAGGTTCTGCAGATTATAAAAAAGTAAGAAAGATATGGTTCTTTAAAGAACCTTTGACTGAATGGTTCTTTGTGGAATCAAAAATGGTTCTCCTATGGCGTCGCTGTGAAGAACCTTTTAAGCACCTTTATTTTTAAGAGTGCACTCTGGAGCCCAGTAAATAGTGGTTTCAGGCTCCCAAAACGACGGATACTTCTGATATGATGCAAAAATACAAAATGCGTCTCTGTGTGGATGGCCTCTAACTCTGTCTGACTGTGTGAAACTGATGGATACTCTTTTGTGTGTAGGTAGGAACACAAGCCTCTAACTACATGTTACTTCATTAAATATGAGCGAATACAGGAAACAAGTATAAGAAAAACATGGACAGCCATAAAAAAAATGGTAATGAGGCCAGTGTAATATCATGAAAAATGCTTATGTTTGTATTTTTCAATTAATCAAACTAAGTCATTAATCAGAAACCAAAATTCAAAGTAGACATAAATCTAGACCTTTTAGTGCTTACTCTAGTCAAAAACTATTCAAAACTGCAGCTTCAAATTACAATTTGTGTTTCAAGTGTAACAGTAAAGCAGATTAATAGAATGAATTGTGTTTCATGAGAAACCTGAAAAATTGTGACCTGCCCTCCTTTACAAGTCATATATTAAGTCAATAAATTATTTTGTTAGTCAATGATTTTCTTCCGGCCTGGCCAAAGCGCTCAGATCTTTGTGTGGACAACGCTCTGACGTCATAGACAACAAAATGCCTTTGATTCAGGTGTGACACTGTGTTATACCCAATTCTTTAAAAAAAGGTCAGTATCAGCGCATATTAGTCTTTAAATATTAGCAAACCACACCAATGCTTTTTTAGAATTTCAAATACGTGTTTTTGATTTTGAAAAGCAGTTGATTTGTTACAAAGAGCTTATCACATCACACCATTTCACAGATCAAGCCCTTCACCCACAATTGATATAAAAATCCTCCATTAAGTTGGAAAAGTTTGTACCCTGTCTGCGCAACATTAATATCAATTCATGTGAATGTAATTAGCTTCCAGCCCGGCGCTCAGACAAGCGCTTTGTAGTGTAAGTCTACAGAGAGTCATTACCAACTTTATATTCATGTGGAGAACAAATGGAACAGCTACCCAGCGTAACCTTGATGAATTTCACCCGAGGCTATAAGAGGATCATGAAAAAACGGTTACGTTCGACAGGTTGAAAGACAAGACGTTCTGTCCAACACCTTTGAAACAGTGCTGCACGAGATCAAACGGGATGCGTCTCCAGTATGAACCGCAGACTGGCTAACCATGGGGCTTCACGGTGGGCATTCTCAAAAGAGCTACAGTATAGTGTATGCTTAACAAAGGCATGGGATTGTGTTTTCGCACATGCCAGGGGAAATTTGCCAATCTCAGCATCCGGTCCTTGTTGTTGAAGTCCAATGGCCGAATGCACATTCTGCACTAAAAATACAGTAATGACATGTTTTCAACACAAACACATTGATTATAAATCTGTGTTATTCACAAAGCTCAGCGCTATTGGCCTTTGTGCAAATACTTTATTATTGTAGCTTTTATTATCAAATGATAAAAATGTTGACGATTTTAGAAATTTGCATATTAAAGCACAAGTGATTGTAATTGACCCACAAGTTAGAGAATTGTGCCGCAAAAATGGTACAAAATTCCTTCAACCAAGCGCTAAAACCACACCAGACAACATGTGCAAATAAACAGCACCATCAGTCCGGGAATTGTGGTTTCTCTCTCGGCAATTGGAGGCAATCAGCATCTGTTCATTTCTGTCTAATAATATACAGTGACAACACATTATCACAGTGTTTTGTTTGAATGCCCGGTCTGAGTCTTATGACCCCAATACATCATATTCCTGTCATAATTTTATGTGTTGTCTAAAGAGTCCCAACAGCCCAAGGCAAGCGTATTACAAGGCCTCGTTTAAGTTATTAACCAGCTGCTCCTGTGCCCAGCTGAGAGATCGTTGTGTGAATGGGTGTGTGTGTGTTTTCTTTGACTTTCAGAAAATCACACCGTTGCACACTCATAGCCAAACATAATACAGACCGCATGTCCCAAGCAGCTATCGGTTGCGTTGAGCATATCTGAATATTTTAACAGGCTTCATCCCAATGAAACAAACACACACACTCGCTTGCACCCTTGGACTGCGCTCGAGTCCATAACACTTGGTCTTGTCATGCCTAGTGGATGAGACGTTTTATAGTTCTCAACTATCAAACTGTGTCTGGTATATTTTACGCCCAGTACGACAGATTTCATCTGAAGCAAATAGTTGGCGAATATATGATGAATGTGTAGACAGCTGCTGGTCACAAATACCTGGGGATCAACAATAAACATGTTTATCTCGATTAGAGTTTTAATGCCTGTGTCAGGCTGCAGGCTGTTCTGCGCCAGAGAGGCATGAAATAAAAAATGAATAACCCATCCGATTCTGTGCATTGCATTTATTAATGCTAATAACAGGATGGGTTTTTATAAATACAATATGCTACTTTAAATGCTTTTTCATAGAATGTTTGAAACAGGATGTAATTTATTCATCTCTGTGTTAGTTGTTGCATAATACTGTTGTTATAAGAGCCACAGAAATGCGTAATAAAAACAAATTTGATTCCGTAACTACATACTTTGATCGTCCGAGCACAGCTACATGAAGGACATCCTGGAATACTTTCACTTCCCCATCCGAGCCCTGCGCTGATGGACACACACGGCAGTCAGTGTTTTTTCAAGAGAAGGTCTGTTTATTCTACAGGTAACGATCCAAATCCGACAGACATTCGCCCCTCAGGAGGTGAGGTGCTCACTCACTTTTGTCATTTCATCTCCTCTGTGAAATCCATTAGGTCGGAAGTACCGCGCATGTTCCGTGTTTGTTTCAGACTTGAAAACAGACTTGTGGTGGCATCCCACCAGTACCGGAAGGAAAACGTGGACATGTAGAGATTGCATGCCTGCTGTAATGTCTCGGTTTGAGGACTTTGATGAGGCTGTTTGTGACTAGTGTGATTAGTGCGATCTGGATTGCTTTGTCTGTTTGTTTGCTATTTCAACATTTATTTATTACTTTTTGTTTTCACATTTTCTTTATAGAGGCCGTGAAGAAGTGAATTGGTTGTATTGTAATGTCTCAAGCTGGATTCGATCGAACATCACCTGCATAGACATCAAAGCTCAATATGTCTTTGTGCCAGCTAAGCCATCGTATAAGTAAAGAATCTAAAGAACATCCGGAAAATTGCATAGGGAAATGTTGCAAGTCATATTCAAATTCACATTGTCTGGATAAGCACCACAGCTCAATTTGTCAAAGCATAAAAAGTATTTTTGGCCTTTTGAGCACCAGTGGAGAGAGAAGTGAAAAATGAAGGGGAATTGGAAATGTTGCGAGCTGGATGCAAACTTGCTTCACCCACATGAGCAACACATGTCAATGTATTAGAGCGTAATTTTATTTCCACAGATTTGGTGAAAAAAACACACTAGGCTACATTTATTTAAACAGATGCTATAGAGAGAACACGATAAATCCGCGTGTGTCGATGTTGCGGTAACACGCTTTTATTTTGAACCTCCTAAATTAAATTTGCTTCCTTTTCTGTTCTTTTCAGTCCACAGTCTAAGAAAAAAGCAAACCCCGGGAAAATGGATCGGACGGGCGCAGCCAGCTAATACAGTCGATTGTGTGAGCTTTGTACTTGCTGGCCAGGTCTAGCAGCTGGTCACACTGGCACATGGCAGCTCTTCAGCGAGCCTTTGAGATAATAAGTTCTACATCTGCCAAAAGAAGGGGCTCTGTCTGCCCACCGAATTTACAACTCACTAGTGGGAAACAGAGACTCCCACAGAATTTTGTATGCGAGCTCTTTGAATTTTATTAATGTAATGCAAACACGAGCCTTCCAACACATTAAATTGTTGATGTTATGCGAATACACTCTGGGACTGCAGATTCTCATTAACATTATTTGCATGTTAATCTGCATCTTTTTAATTAGTGATATTATTTATGCACATAATTTCTACAGCATGATGCCAGCTCGTGGGCACATTAATTAATCTACCGAGATACCAAACTGTTCTGCCGCACTTTTATTTGTTTACACCGTGTTCCGAATTCAGGGAAAGTGACAGGGAAAAAAAGCTGCCCGAATAATAAAAGTAAAAAGACAAGATTAACTAAAAGCTCTTTTTGTTTTTCATAATTCATATTGTAATATTAGCCCAATGTCGTGTCTCTTCCCTAAGAGATCGGTTATTCAGTTACACTACCTTGATGTATTATTAAAATTTATAATGGACTCCGGAGGCCCCGCATCGTTCTCCTCTTCGTTTACAGAATACACTCAATGTTATTTTAATCTTCCTACATCATCTCTATGCATAGGCAATGAGGCCGTATCTCGACCTCCGCGTCTCTAGAGAGATTCACTCACCAGCACCACAAACATTTAAATCAAACGCTCACATAGCCCTAAGAACAAGAATAACACACACTGTGCGTGTGTGCTTGTGTCTGTGCTAATGACAGTGCATCAGTCAGTGTTTAAAGAGTGATAGTGTTGCCTGATCGCTTGTGCAGTGTGTGTGAGATTATAATGAGGTCATTGAACAAATGCAGTGATGCTAAAACGTCTTGTAGTATCTCTCTCTCTCGCACGCTGTCTAATTATTTGGCAGAGTAATGATTGTAATAATGAGTAATTATTGACTTTATGAGAGAGGTTATCCATTGCAAACAAAACCCTCTGTACTGTAGAAACTTCATCACAAGCTGTTTGTCTAATCATAATGGATTCCTTTTTTAATTATTTTTATTGTTTTGTATTTTTCTCTATAATTATATCTTTAAATTATATATATATAGTTTATAAATTAGGAAAATAATCTAAAAATTGTTCACTTTGATTTGTTATTACCATTTTTTTGAATGGCATTAGCCAAAGCAGGAGTGTATGAACACACTGCTCTCTTGTCTTTGATTAACTCAGCCTGTTAGTAAATGGAGACTTTCCAGCAAAGCACTTCAGTCATGGCAGAGTATTACACACAACAATTAATATAAAATCCAATAAAACAGGCTCAAGAGGCCTGATAAAAAGAGCTATAAATACCTGCAAGTTTTAATGCTAAATTAAATTGGCCTGTACTCAGTTTATTGTCTCATGAGCAAAATAAACTACGTGCTCAAAAGAGTAAAAATGTCTAGTGGCTAAGCAATACCGTAAAAGTTATCTGGTACCTTAAAACTTTCACAGACAAACAAGTGTAATTAATCATGCAGTTAAATCTTCTCCAAATTCTGAGACGTGCAAATATGTATTTAATTAAGTTTTGTGATTTCTGTTTTCATCATTAAAATTCGCCTCTTTCTCACTTTTGTTATTTATCAAAATATAGATTTTTTGTGAAAACAGTAAAACCACACATGCAATACTATGGGTCATCCGTATAATGAAAGTAGATTTTATCTGACAGTTGACAGTATTTTTCGTCTCACATTTCCTTTTACATTTGTTGTTTCATGAATTGTTTTGTGTTTTATATCTGCAACAACGCAAATGTTTTTTTTTTGGCCAAGACTTTGCCGAAGTCCCGACTCCCTAAACATAAAGGGACGGTTTCCCGGACAGGGCTTAAGCCTAGTCCCAGACTAATTTAAATGTTAGAGGTGACTTGATCGACAACAAATTGTACTGACATATCTTAAAATATATCAGTGAGATTGTTTTGTCTCAAGATGCCCACCAGTAATGTTTTTTTGTAAAGTATATTTTTTAAAAAGACTTAAATATCCTAATTTAACTAAGGCCTAGTCCTGTTTTAAACTAATCCCTGTCTGGGAAACCGCCCCAAAATGACCAGACATAAATAAACCTACCTCTAAAAATGACCTGGAGTAGAAAGTGACTAGCCCCCTAGTCCCCTTAATTTATTTATTAATCGATGGCCCTAAGACACTATCCCAAATATTATTTAAAATTCAGCATCAAAACGTCTAAATCCGCTGTCCCAGTTTTGTTTGTTGACCCGCAATTAAAGTGATCACATTTTCATTTTTATGTGCAAATGAATTTGCTTTGAACCAACTTTGTAGCGGCCTATCTTAAATGAAAACTCAGATTGCAGGTTTCATCCCAGACACTCTGATTTTACAAGCACAAAGAAAGTTTAGCTGGGGTGAACGTTACGTGTGCTACACTAATTACCACTAATTTACTACAAAGCATCCTGATTTAAGACCTCTCCTCTGTTTCTTGCTTTCCAGGACTGAATCTGTTATAATGAAAGCCATAATGATAATATTATGGAATATTATCTCACAGCAGACTACAGCAATCTACAGTACAACCGAGACCTCTGATCTCTCACTGGCTTCTCAGGACCCCAGACCTGTGTGGCACCAAAGAGCCTTCAGGTCATTCAGTAGAACAGGTCTAGTAACCAGATCCATTGAGAAAATTAAGAAATAAAAAAATGCAGAGAGTGAGAGAGAGAAAGAGGAGAAAAAAACGTGTGGGAAAGCGAGGGACCCAACCCAGCATTCCAGTGGCTGTTCACATGAAACTGATAAGCCTGCTGAAAGTTGCGTCCCCTTGTCCTCATCCTCTTCCACTGTGTGTGTGTGTGTGTGTGTGTGTGTGTGTGTGTGTGTGTGTGTGTGTGTGTGTGTGTCAGATCTCAAATCTGCCCCAGAGTCCCCATGTTTTGGGATTTGGGATTTTGTCAACCAGAGGCAAACATGATCAAAGCATTGAGAGAGCTGTTTGAAGACTAATTTGAGATCACTTTAATCCATGGAAGACATGCCAGTTTGTTTCTGAAGTGGTTGAAATGTGCAAATTAAATCCATGCCAGTGCATCTCTTTTAATCAACCTGTTAAAGCCAAAATAATGAGCTACCTAAAAAAATAGGTTCCAACAGAAACATTCTGCATTGATTCTGTATTTTAGACATTGCCTTTTTGACAAGGTGCGGTTGAACTGACATTAAATTGAAATCCAGCAATATAACTGGTTGACAAGAGATCTGTCTTCATCTGATTGGTTGACGTGATTATGGAACTATTTTCACACTGTGATGCAAATGTAAAATGCACCTGACCAAAAAAGTAGACCTGCAACAAATTATGCCAGTCTAAAATGACAAGTGGAGGCATATTGTCCTCTGGAAAATAATGTGTTCAACCTGAATCACAACAGAGTTCCACATGATACCTCGCAGTATGTCTCCCATGTCAACTGTTATTCCAATTCGGATGAACAGGTTTCGTTATGAGCAGCGCACGGCCTGTGAATCCGTGTCTCTGCCCATCTTCTCCTGCTTCCTGACACCCTGTGTTCCTCAGACCCACCTGGTGTGGCGAGTTGTGACAGCCAGCGCCCCCTCAGCCATCTGTCAGCCTACACCTTCGCATGTGTACTCTCTCCTCCTGTCAGTCAGCCATGATAATCTCCACCTGGACCCATGCGACCTGACATCTGTCTGTCTGCATCCAAATTACGTGGACAAACTACGGGCTGGCCCGCAGGACCGGCCCGAGCCACGGGCCCTGATTCTATTAGCCGATCTGCTGACCTGACCCGGAGCTGAGCGCCATAGGAGGTCGAGTCCGGCAGGTGTAGTTAAGACTTAATCGTCCCATGGCTGCAAGAAAATCATCTCCAAAAGATTTACGGATGTCAACTCCTTGTATGCGTGTGATTTTTTTTAGGACAATCTCATGGCAAATCTTAACTATTTTATGTGGCGGCTCATTCATATGAACTTGTACAATCTCTGAATTTGGACATTTCAGTACAATCGGTTTCGTGCAAAGGATGGTTATACTTAGGGGTGGGGTTAATAATAAGTCTTCATTATTGCGTTGTTTCTAATAGTCGTACATTTTTGCACTATTCACATCGAATTTATACTAATTAATTGTATTTTATAAACTAGTTATGAATTCCCATGGGATCAGCTGAATTTTTTAATGGTAAAATAAAGTACCTGATTTCAGAATTCCCTCAAACCCTTTCCTATTTTTTATATACAGTATATACAGTACATATTACCATATTGTTGTAGTTAAAGAGATTCTAATGACAGCAGCCTTTCTATATCCCCAATTCAATTTTCATACGCTCACCATGGTCTCTGTTTCCTTTTTATAAAGGAGTTTTAGCTTTAAGAAACAATTTGTAATTATTTCAGGCAATTATCAGAGGAAGTGCCCCTCCCCTTTTCAGCAAGCGCAACATTTCAACGACTCGTTTTGGTCTGACGGTCACACGATGATGTACCTGTGACCTTAATGACAGCACGGTGCCTCTCTCCATCGGTGCCGCGGCTGGATTTCCCACGTCGGGTCGGCAGACAGAGGGAGGGAGGAACCGTAATGAGTTTTTAATCCTAAACTGACCGTGCTTCACATTGCATGTAGTGTTCAGGTGAAGGTTCCATCTACCTCTCCATTATTCGGGGGCGAGTTTCCCTGTAACCTGAATCAGTGGAAAATAACGATCCGAGCTCGTCTACTGTATAGGCGTTACACCGCAACAATGCCAGGCTTTCTCTTGGCTCAGACCACTGCCTGCCCTTTGATGCCGCACTGCAATAGTCCACTGCCACGGGCTATTTCCCCCCTCCCCTGTGTTTCTCAGGGTTTCAATGCTGTCTCTGTCTGCCCTGTTTGTTTTCAGCTAATTGCCTGGAGCTCTAATAAGTTGGTGATGATGTACGGGCAGCGCCGATGACCCCTGCCAAAAGAAATATTATGTCGTTCTAAACTTACAGAGGGGCAGGTCTTTATCAATCTAAACATTTCTGAGCCCCTTTGGTTTCAAATGCTTGGGTCAGTACATGCTAAAGATGGGTCACAGGAGCCCCGTAATTACAATATTATGCAAGGCATTTAGGGGCAGAGTGGAGGAACTTAAGATCTAAGCGGACATGGGAGAGCCGAGGCACTCAGACAAGCCGACACTCTCATGTTGACGCCGTCGCCATGTACCTCACGGAACAGTAGCTCGCTCATTACTTTGTCTCGCTGGGTTTTTCATGTCCTGCTGAATGGGTGAATTGAACTCTCTCCCGAGCTATCAAACAGCTTTTATTATGGAGTCATTGAAGACTAATTGTTCATTTTCTGTGGTCAGTTTCAGAGTCAGTATGGATTTTGTGTCACTAATTCAAAATGAAATATAATTTGTGGAAATGTCAATCCATTCACAGAGGAACATTTTTATACCGGTAGTTCTCTAGTGTTGGGTTGCGACCCAAAAATGAACCTCAGGTCTGGTCTGCTAAACAACATTTAGCAATGCTAAATGTAAACATTAAAATCCAACTAAGATAACTCTTTAAAACACACTAACATTATGTTCATAAAATTTGCATCAAAACAAACCCATGAAGCATAAAAATGCAAGTGAGATGAAACGTTCATGATACACTGTAAATGCATACTAATACATTAAGTCGAGTTAAGCTTCGGGTTGCCAATCGATATACAACGTAAAATCTGGGTCCTTAAGCAAAACCAGTTGAGAAACACTGATCTATTGTTTCAACATACATAGCACGTTAACACTTCAAACACTCGACCGGCCGCCTGTGGCTCATACATTTTTATTGCATGTGTTCTTTCAGGGTATGTATTTCTTCACACTCAAGTATGTTTGATTTCTCTCTTTTTTATTTCGTTGAACGACAGACAGCACTCAAAGCCACAAAGTCATTTCACCTGCATTAGTACACAATGAATAATGTATAAATCCCAATTATTTGGTATCATATATGCAAAGGCTGTGACAGAAGGCATACAGAACGCATTAAGGGTGGTTAACCCATAAAGGGAAGTAAAAGGTCACATCTGACAGTCAAGACTTTTTCCTTTTCTCTGTCTCACACATCATTGTGGATCATTGATATCCGGATTGTTGCTTTGTGCTTTGTATATATAAATACTGTATGTTTTCCCCCAAAGAACATTAACTTCTTTGTTTTTTATATACCATGGGAACCCATTGCATTGTCATACTGTATATACTGTATACTGTATATACATCCATTCAACTGATTTCACTCAAAGCAACAAATTAAGTCATTTAATATAGTCCAAACCAGATTTTATGATTATTTCTCCTTTTCAAGCCCAGTTTTGGGTTTGTGTGGTGTCCCCAGGGACGGACTGTCACCATCTCCCTCCTAATCCTGATTTAGAAGGTTTTCTGTTAACATGGATAAGCATTGGCTTGCTATCGCAGGATAGTAAGCTAAGCTTATGTACAGAATGCCATTGAGGAAGGCGCAGCCTGAAGCTATTGGCCGCTGCAAATGTCCATATAATTTAGCAGGCTAAATACTAAGGAATTTGCAGTGGTTAAATCTGGGGACTGACACGGCCGTGTTTCCTGATAAGAGAGGTTGAAGAGTGGAGTCTTATTTGGATCAAAATTGATGTATTATTGCTGTGGATGTGACCTGGTTTTGCAACTGACAAAACCATCAAACAACCTTATATGCGCAGTCTAGGATTACAAGCTCGGAAACAGGTTTTTTCCTGGTTAAACCAAAAATCCTTTCACACGGACAATATTAACTTTTATGTCATTATTCAAGTAGTGTTATGTTTTGCGGAATATCGTATTAATGATTTTTACAACTGAAATGAATTTAGTGTTTCCTCGGCTATGAGCACTTTTATTATATAATTTGAATAAAACAAATAGGTTTCAGATCTTCAGTTTATTTTTTATCAAATTAGGTACTTACGTATTGTTCATGTGTTCATGATGTCTCATGTAAAGATTTTATTGTTCAATCATTATTGTATTATTGTGATAAACTTTAACACTTTAATCTACAAAGAATTAAGAAACCAATCTCAAACTCTAGCAAGAAAATTTGTCACAATTAAAAAAAAAGTAATTTAAAATAAATATTTATATAAATGATGACCTGCAGTTGTACAATTAGTAGTACAATAAAGTTTGTTTACATTATTAAACAAAGACAAAAAAACACACAATTCTAATGTGATTTATGTATTTATTGTCAGAAGATAAATTAAACAAACAAGTGAGATTGTGAAATGTGTGTTCAAAACGTCCACGGAGCCACAGTTTATAACAGAGTGTTTTCTCTTATTTAATGTTCATCCTGCAGAAGCAGTGAAAGGTTTTGACATGGTAAAGGTTAAGGAGGCGGACATGTTCTGTAGATTTATTAAGTGTGCAGTGTCCTCCTTCACTTCTCAACTCTCAGCGGACAGTGTGTGTGTTTACTTCACAGTCATCCTGCCATCTACTCTGATGGTGTGAACAAATTTTACCATTTTTCACACATGCAAGTGAAGCTTTTATCACTTTGTGGTTTTCTTTAACACCCAGTTTCCTTAAACAGAGATTCAAGGACATTACCTTAGTGGTGTGAGAAGCGTTTATCTCAAAGCGGCAAACTTCACAACCCTGCGGTCAGCAGACTCCTTCTTTTGGGTGTAAGAGAGATGTAAGAAGAAAGTAATTAAATTATTACACCACAAGACCAGAAAAGTAATATTTGTCAGCAGTTCTAAGTTTACACTACCTAAACACAATGTTTTAAGATGCATAGATCTGTCGGTGCTGTCAGACGTTTCATAATTTATATTCTCATAATTCCTGTTTCCCCAAGTGTTCAAATTTCTTGAATATAAGTAATCTGAAGATTTTTCCTGGTATGTCACATCCCCACTGTATAACTCAGATAGTGTCAAATTAATTTGAGAACTGTTCCAGGAAAACATGGCCAATTATAGCAGGGGTAACTGAGCTTAAATTACTAACATAATATTGGATCCACATAATTCTATTGCTTTTAAATTATAAACACACATGTACGAGTGTAGAAACACTCGATCACGAGGTGTCTGTGGATGGTCTAATCTTCTCACTGAACTTTGGCTGACACTGAACTCTCTTTCTCTCTTTCTTAAGATACCTGAAAAAAGTTTTATCAGAAAGTCTGCTGTGGCTGCCAATGTCTCTGGTGCTGCGATGAGTCCATGAGCTTCATGTTTTTTTTTAGAACCACTTTCTGCATTATTATTTTCAATGGAATTATACAAAAAAAGTTTTTCCTGCAACTGAATCTTCAGCAACAGAGCAAAACAGATCTCAGATCAGTCTGAATTAGTCCACTGACTCACTAGTCATTAAATCAGTCTACATTGGTTCTTGGCTACTGTGTTATGTGCAATGAGCATCATGAGATTGACATACATTTACTGAATAGTTTACGCAAGCAAAAGTGTGTTAAAGATGCACATAATGATGATGGTTTTGTTTGGTTTGGTTTTGTTAAACAAACCCCATGAAAGTTAACATAAACATGCTTCAGTTCTTATATTTTGGATAATTGTCGTGTTTCATCAATAGTAGACTACTAAAATAATTGTTGAGTCAAATCGGATCAGAATCAGAGTCCTTACATGAAATCTGATTTGTAATCAGAATCATTAAATGATCTACAGTTCCTATTCATCAGACCATCACTGTAAAACAAATCCCGTAAAAAGGTGGGGCGCCAGAAATATTTTGTCATTTTTTCTGTAATTTGATGGTTTTTGACCGTATTTCAAAAAATATGTGAAAAATCTGTAAACAAATCAGTAGATTTAGTACAATTACAGTTATTTGGACATTATACACAAAAATATGTAGAAAGAATAATAGTAAAGTTCTGTAAAATTACATTTTTTTAAAGTGTTGAAAATGTCAATCATTGAAAACATCATTGGAGAAAGTTTTGAGATTTATTTAGGGCTATTCCTCAAAGTTAAATTGAGATTGCAGATTTCTGTCTCACATACGCAAACTTTTTATACTGTATGTATTCCCATTGAAAATGTTGGTTCAAAGCTCAGACATCTGGATAACTTGTTGCACACACTATTAGTAAGAAAAAGTGTGTAAAAAAGCTTTTGACCAGACTGCACATGCTGAGAGAATAGAAGGAAGATTTCCCATCATACTGTATGGTGGGGCTAAGAAGCCTAAGACCACACTGAATTTATTTATTTAAGGAAGTAAACCTGGAAATAAGCGAATACTGGGAAAAACCTACTTACCACTGTGTATATTTGTGTTACAAGTATTGACTATTCTGCAGGGCTTGAATGCAGGGTCTTTCATAATTATTTTTATGGCTTAATTTTGGCATTGCCATTGTCCCTTTGGCCAAATTATCCAGTTAGTTTCCTTAATAAACAAACAAACAAATACTCGCACAAAAAAAGCTTTTTGCATTTAACTGCTGCCATCCGCTTGCCAAAACATTTCGCATTAATTTCAGCTGACTGTGTAAATGACTGTATTTCTGATATTGATGAGCTTGGCAATATAAATAAAGGTCAAATCACAATTTCCAGATGTGCAGTGAGCCCGGATGCAGCCAGCTCATTTGGAAATGAAAATAACACTCCCTGCGCTGTTGATTCAGGCAACACGCTCAAAGAACTAAAAGCTAATTCAGTGTTCAGCTGCCCAGCGCCACAAAACGTCCATTTTCAGTCACGACACAGCCTGACTTTCACTACCCTCTAATGCACGAAGTTCTATGACGTGAAAGTCAAAAACGGAAAGGTGAGGCCTCTTTTGTGTGGCAACTAGCTTCAGGGGGCGAGGAGAAGGTACAAAAATCTGCATTCGGGAAGGAACAAGATGGGCATGAAAGATCGTCTAAATCGCAGTGAGGAATGCACTTGTCGTGGGGCTAATGGAAACGTTTGTGCGTGTAGCCATGAGAGGGAGATGACTGCATTATCAGAGCCCAGCAGATGTTGCCGGCAGCCATACTGCTCAGAGACAGCGGTGAGCTCGTCGGTCCCACCGTCAGCCACCACAAGCCCCCTGGGGGATCCACCTGCATAATCTGTGTCAACAGGTTCCAAATGGCCCAAAGAACAGAGGGAGGAGAAAAAAGAATGAAGAAAACACTTCAAAAATAACCGTCTCTCTTTGGTTTTAACTCACAGCTTTAACTAACAGAATGGCTGACCTCCACAACCTCTTCATTCATGCAGCGCGAGATCATTTGTTGTGCCTGCGAGGATCAGCACGCTCAAGCAAATTAACAAAAGAAGGCGACTAAAACAGAAAAACAGCAGTGTGTCTCACCTTGTGGTAGAGTCAGGAGGTAGCAGTTCTGGCCAGGAGCGTCTGACTTTGGAGAAGGTCTTGTTTTGAAAGAGGTTAGGTTGAGAAGATCAAATGGCAATTTTGTCGTTTTGACAATGTCACGGTCCCACCGTCTTGTTTATGAAATTCTAGTCGTGTGGTGGGATCGGGGCAGAGTCCTTGGGTTTTATGTGGGAAGGCCATGAGATGTTTGTTTTTACCTCTCATGTGTTTTTCCAGTGTCTCGTCTCTGTTCCCGCCATCTCTTTTCCTTTTTATCCTTCCCTAAGTGTTTAATGTACCACTCCTGCCCCATGTCGTTATCCCTCGTTTGTCTTTCCTATATATACCCTCTTGTTTCTTTGTCTTGTGTTGGTGGATTGCTTGTACGTTCGGTGTACCTCTGGCTCGTTCGTTTTGTGTCGCATTGTCTCTTGCCTTGGATGTTTGCTGTGTCACCTTGCTTTATTGGATTTTATTACCCTGCCTTGTTGGATTGACTTACCTTGTGTTTTGATTTCTTATTCATTCCCTAGTGTGGAGTTTAGTTTTGTTATCCTGTTTTCTTGTTTTACCCCATCGTGGGTTTTTTTTTGAAGTTTGTGTTTTGTTATAGTTTTCCCCATTGTGGGTGTTTTGTTTTATTATTAAAGTTAAGTGTTTTCTGCATCGCTGCCTGCAATTGGGTTCTTCCTCATTTCGTGTCAGAACGAACGAGCCACTACGAACCCAGCAGGCAGCATGGACGTCGCACCTCCCCGATGGTCTGACCTCCAACCCGGTGTGGTGGGAGCAATAGCCTCCAGTCGCAGCTGGAGGTGGCCCTTCCCGGCCCAGGCCATCGTCCCTGCGGGACTCGCTCGGGAGTCGAGGCCAGGAGGCCTCGTCCCCAAGGTGCTGGTGTGCCTACCTGGTGGCCGGGATGGACACCCCTCCACCTTTTCCGGAGCGGGAGGGTTGGTTTATCAGCCGTTCCAGTTGGTGGACGGCTGCAGCTTCGAGAGGGCTGGTCCAAGGCTCCTCTCCCAGCTGCCGTCAGGACCCCTCTCGTTCCGGTCTGTGTCCATCCCGGAGGACTTGTTGTGGCACCCTCACCTTGGGAACGCCCACCTCTCCTCTCTCCTGCAGCCTCCCACCCGCCAGCCTTGGGCAAGCGGGGGAGACGGAGTCCTGGGGTCCACCTCCGAGGAGTCCCAGCCAGAGCCAGCCGTCCTTACACCTCCTTCCATACCCGACCACCAGCCGGGTGGCTGGCGTAAGAAGAAGAGGCAACGGCGGGCAGCGTGGCTCCTTCCCGGCCGGTGCAGCCGGCATCCAGTCCGGTGCAGCCGGCGTCCAGTCCGGTGCAGCCGGCGTCCAGTCCGGTGATCCAGCCGGCGTCCAGTCCGGTGCAGCCGGCGTCCAGTCCGGTGCAGCCGGCGTCCAGTCTTGTGTCCAGTCTTGTGTCTAGTCTTGTGTCCAGTCTTGTCCTGTGTCCAGTCTGTGATCCAGTCCGGGTCCAGTCCGGTGATCCAGCCGGCGTCCAGTCCGGTGATCCAGCCGGCGTCCAGTCCGGTGATCCAGCCGGCGTCCAGTCCGGTGATCCAGCCGGCGTCCAGTCCGGTGATCCAGCCGGCGTCCAGTCCGGTGATCCAGCCGGCGTCCAGCCTGTCCAGCCGGCCTTCCAGCCGGCGTCAAGCCATGTCCAGCCGGCCTTCCAGCCGGCGTCAAGCCATGTCCAGCCGGCCTTCCAGCCGGCGTCAAGCCATGTCCAGCCGGCCTTCCAGCCGGCGTCAAGCCTGTCCAGCCGGCCTTCCAGCCGGCGTCAAGCCTGTCCAGCCGGCCTTCCAGCCGGCGTCAAGCCATGTCCAGCCGGCCTTCCAGCCGGCGTCAAGCCTGTCCAGCCGGCCTTCCAGCCGGCGTCAAGCCTGTCCAGCCGGCCTTCCAGCCGGCGTCAAGCCCTGTCCAGCCGGCCTTCCAGCCGGCGTCAAGCCCTGTCCAGCCGGCTCCCTGGGAGACTCCCAGGGCAAAGACTGTCCCCCCAGGACTTTCCTAAGTCCCCCAGGACTCAGCGCCCTCGAGCGCAGCCGGGGACTGGGACTATTCCCCCCCCCATGGACTGCCCCCTATGGGCCCTTGTTTTGCCCCACCCCCCCTCCCATGTTTGTTGTTTTTGTTGCCCCACCCCAGTCCTGTGGTCTTGTTGTCATGTCTGCCCCTTGTCTTGTTCACCATGTTTGTCTGGTTTTTGTCTTTGGTCCAGTCTGTCAGGTCTTGTTAGTCACCCCTTGGTGAACACCTGAAGGTGTTCATTAAGGGGGGGGCTCTGTCACGGTCCCACCGTCTTGTTTATGAAATTCTAGTCGTGTGGTGGGATCGGGGCAGAGTCCTTGGGTTTTATGTGGGAAGGCCATGAGATGTTTGTTTTTACCTCTCATGTGTTTTTCCAGTGTCTCGTCTCTGTTCCCGCCATCTCGTTTCCTCATTATCCTTCCCTAAGTGTTTAATGTACCACACCTGCCCCATGTCGTTATCCCTCGTTTGTCTTTCCTATATATACCCTCTTGTTTCTTTGTCTTGTGTTGGTGGATTGCTTGTACGTTCGGTGTACCTCTGGCTCGTTCGTTTTGTGTCGCATTGTCTCTTGCCTTGGATGTTTGCTGTGTCACCTTGCCTTATTGGATTTTATTACCCTGCCTTGTTGGATTGACTTACCTTGTGTTTTGATTTCTTATTCATTCCCTAGTGTGGAGTTTAGTTTTGTTATCCTGTTTTCTTGTTTTACCCCATCGTGGGTTTTTTTTTGAAGTTCGTGTTTTGTTATAGTTTTCCCCATTGTGGGTGTTTTGTTTTATTATTAAAGTTAAGTGTTTTCTGCATCGCTGCCTGCAATTGGGTTCTTCCTCATTTCCTGACAGACAATCTATACTTCTAACTTACGTCTTTTGTAAATTTACACTTTGTACCACCCATAAGAAAGAAAAGCCACAGATGAGATTTCTTTAATATCTCATTTATTCTCCTATAAAAGCACATCAACAAGATTAAACGGAGAGCAATTTGCAACTTTTTCTGTGGAGAATTTGGCGCTAGATGTTGCATTTTCAAAACAATTTCAAAGACGTAGATTGATAATGCTGTGAAGAAGATTGAAATGATGGGAGTTCAATCCAATATGGACAAATCATATTCATTGATGATATGAAGTTTTTAGGGATGTCAAACGATTAATCGCAATTAATCTCATCCAGAATAAAAGTTTTTGTTTCCATGATATATGTTTGTGCTATTGATTTTGTATTTATTGAAAGGACGGGTGCCGTGGCTTCACCTTACTTCAAATATAAATACTTTTATGTGGTTTTGACAAATATTAATAAATTATTATTCAACATTATATTATTTTAAATTGATGATTTAAGCATGATTAACATCAACCTGCAATTTGGATGTAAGGCAGGTCGGCCTGTGGAACTCCTTGAGAGTGCTGAAGCTGACTTCTGCTGGCAAAACTACAAACACTTCAGTAAATTTTCTTCTATTAATTACAATCCTGACTTCTTGGCTTCATTCATTCATAACTAGTCTATGGGTCTTTTACTGTAAATCCCCTACATTATAAACACATACACATACACATACATGCATACAGTATATTTAAGAAAAATATTAAAAAAATTATAAACATATCGTTTAAATCATTGGTAAATGTAAATAAATACATATACATATTTCCTACATACAGTATGTGAGTGTATGTTTTTGTGTTTATGAATATAACATTAATATGCACAGTACACAGACATGTGGAAACGCTAACTTTTATTCTGGATGTGATTTATCGTGATTAATCGTTTGACAGCCCTAAAAGTTTTATAACTCTTACGTTATAACATAAGCCAAAAGACTGGCGTGCTAAATGTTACCACTTTGCATTTTTCATATTCAGTTTAGAGAGCACTGCTGAGCAATAACTGAGCAATTTCCATCTGAATGTTTTATTGACAATTACAAAAATGTAACTCACACATACTGTAGAAATCTTATTTAACAGATTCAGACACACACAAAACAATGCAATCATTCACTTCTATCTGTTTGTCACCTGGTGTTGTATTTCAGTTGTAATATTGGGGCATATAGGACAGCTTTGTCCTTTTTTGTTTCTTTTAGCTTTTGAGTCTTTTTTTTATCCCTGACTTTGAGCATCTGGATTTGGTGTTCTTCAGCCCTGCGAGCTTTCTAGTATCTGTGCTGGATCGATTCGGTGGTAGATGTTTCCACCAACACCTCCCGAGGGCAGTGGTCTGAGGATGTGTGTGTGTTAGCATGCATGCGTGCTGTTATGCCTTAAGGATGACAAAGCAACGCTTTAACTTGGTTGAAGACCAAGCAGATTTTCAGCATTTCTAAAACATCAGATATACACACAAACACTTGAGGGGCAAAATCAAACCATATTTCTTGTTTGATCATAAAACTGGAAAGATTAAACAAGTCAAGTCTTGTTGAGGTTCATTGAAAGCAGCGAAAGGCACAGGCAACAAACTTGGGACAACAAAGCAACGGGGGAAGTAAACAAACTGACCTATTCATCTGCTCCTGCCTGTCTTTACTGAAGTCATCTATTTATAATAAGTCTGGCTGATAAATGTTTTAATAAACGTGCTGCATAATTCATCGTCGTCAGCCTGGTTTTAATTGACTCATATGAGTGTTGTAGAGAAGATCAAAGCGGTGATATAAGTGATGTATACGTTGCTGTCCGATGCTTTTACTCAAACGCCAGCTTCTGAGAGATCAGAGAAGAAGTCTGGACTGAGACCTTCAATTATTCACCAGACTAATTCATTAACTGATTGATTATGTGATTATTCCAAACATTGGTGATGCTGAGATCTCACTTTTCCAAGGGCACAACTGGAAATCCCTTCCGTGTTAAATACAGCCATAGATTTACTCACCCTTGTGTCATTTCAAACATGTATGGCTTTATTCTGCAGGACACAAAAATATATATTTTAAAGAATGCTGGTAACGAAACAATATTGGGGCCCTTTGACTCAAAGACACAAAAACATTTCTCAAAACTTCTTCTTTTGGTTTCCACAGTCTTGGTAGATTGCGTTGGTCATTAAAGGAATAAGATATTGCACCTGTGCTTTTTTATGTGCGCCTTGTTAGTAAATGATCAGCAGAAATGTTCACCCCCATTGCAGCTTTTTAAAAATTGTGCTCTCGCGCTATGTTGACCTGTTTAGTAAATCTGAAACTTCATTTTTTATTTATAATTAATTATTTGTATTTTATCATTTTAAAAGTTAACAACTCAATTAACAATCATCATCGCACACCTACAGAAAAGGCCAAAAGCAGTCAAAAAACTAAAGAACAAAAAATCCAATACTTGCAAAAGTATCAAATACAAAAATTTATTGGCAACATTTCAGTCCCATGACCTTCATTGGGCATATTAACAACTAAAACAGCAATGGCAGACTGCAGGACTATGTTAATGATGCTCAAAATACAAAAGCCGTATATCAATTTCAAGAACACAAAGAGCAGACTTGTGTTCTCGCGGAGACCTCAGAAGAACGCATTCGGATGGATTCCCGGACTTTGAGATGTTTGGTACACGCAAGTCTGCATTTAATACATCCTTGATATCAAGAACAAATCCGGGTAATGACATTCTGTACTTGTTTTTGAATATTGGAACCAGACTCTGATGGTTGATTATGATGACGTAGAGCGAGAACACGAGGACGCAAGATCGCTGAAGAATGCATATTGAGGAACAGCCAGAGTGTATACATCTTGATTATTTGTATTTGTATTCAACGCTCAGTAGAAGAGTTCATATGTGTGCAGGCGTATAATGTTTCTTTACAAAGTGACATCGCCAACTACTGGCCTGGCATGCATAATACAGCTTTTTTAGTTTTCATAGATCAGTTTAAAAAAGGGAATTTTTAACAATGTCATCCGTACACAAACTTTTCAGTTTTTATCACATTGTTGTCATGTGATCACACCCTTATAATATAGTACATCAGTGCACTTTAATGGTGCTGGGTTTTTTTTCTGAAGTATTTGTTATATAAAAAAACAGAAGAAAGTAATACAGGGCAAAAACTACATTGTATTTTACCCATTATTCACCCACACACTGGAAGCAGTATTCTGAATCATTTAATAAAATTGACAGAACAGAATATCTAAATGAAAAAGATAGTCAGTTTTGTAGACTTAATTAGAAAAATGATTTCTAAAGTTAACAAAGGGTCTCATTATCGAGCAACCCATTAAAGTAACCTAAATAAAAGCTGTTCTCGTTTTACTTTCCCTTCATTCTCACAAAGACCTTTAATTAGCTTGGCCTAAAATGTGACGGTACATTGTAGGGTTAATTTTGCTTGAACTTCAGAGTCAAACCTGACAGCAGCAGGATTGAGTTATCATAGTTATGCTGATGTCATTGGCCAAATAACTGATAATATGTGACCTGTATGGCAGAGAGTCAAGGATAAGCCCTGACTAAGATCACATAAGCTCTTTCACAGCAGAGTTTGATGTTTAACACCCAGCATTGTGTGAACCCTGGTGTCTTCCATCACTGATGACAATGGTTGATCACCGAGCGTTAGCTTCCTAGAATTAAGACAACCGTGGAAAATGTTGATCTTAGTCGTAAATCAATTTTGCGTTGGTTGTTTAACACCTTGGGATGTTTGCAAAAGGAAAATAAACATATTTAGGTCCTGCAATGTTTTGACTTGAATGCTATCAGTTGTGAGAAAGGCTTGCTAATTGATTAGAAGTGCATTTGGTGAAGTAAAACACATTTTTACATGATTCACCTTTCGCAGGCGCACATTTAGATCTAGAATCTTGAGAGAGAAACAATGTATATCTTTGTATGAGCATGCAGCAATTATGAGGAGCTCCTCATAAACACGATTCAGGTTGTTTTGTTGCCTGAGGCTCACATCAAAGACTTTGGGGCTATTTCATGTCTTTGCTTGCCCATCATTTCAGTTCGTCCACATTTATTACAAGTTTTACCTGACAGTAAAGACTCAAAGGACTAGTTCACCCCAAAATTAAATATCTGTTATAATTGACTCGCATCATGTTTGAAACTGGGTCACTACTTTAGAACAGGAAGAAAATGAAGGATTTCATTTCATCCCAAGGCTCGCTGATCATTTCTACTGCTATTATAAGACCATAACTATTTCAGTAAAGTAAAACTCTTTTGTAATTTATAAAGTGGTTTATGCTAACAAAATACATGCTTTTGACATTTTTTTATGTAAAAGTATATGTATTGTAATATTGTATTAATTTTAGAATCGAGTTAAGCTCAAGTTTACTTACATTTTTAAGGGAATATTACATTTATTGTCTTGTTTAACCTATTACATTATTTGCAATCTGTAGCAATTTTTTACTGTAGCATTTACTCATTCTTTGTCTGCGACCCACAAACATTTAAGCTGTCATGCCTGTTAATAATCACACACAAATGTTTCAATTTGTCTGGTAATAATGACACTCAGGAAGGGTTGATATATAATATGTAATCAGGAGATGAGTACAATGTGAGTTCTCAGTAAATATTCGAGGTGTGTTGTAATTGCAGTTTTGTTTAACATTATATAATTAACTGCTTAAACAAAGAGGTTTTATGTTGACTTTCATTATAAATGTTACCCCAGTATAACTGGGTGTGTTAAAGGTGTGATGAACTGGGCTTGTTTGTTGTTTTATACTGTTGTATGAAGTCTACTCATGACGTTCGCGTGGTTTTTACATTTAAAATCATCAAAATCAATAAGTAATAGGCTATTTTCTACCCGGGTTTTGAGGCCGGCTTGACAAACGATTGGTTTCAATGGAATTTAAAGAAGACGTGGAAGTAAATGCCCACTGCTATGATTGGATAGCAGTTTGCGTAGTAAACTTAGTTGGATCCTTCTGTGAGACGTAACGTTAGGTTAAACATTAGCACCGTTTGCATGAGATTAGCATTATCTGGGGACCTTGTGTGATTTATAAATTACCTCCCCACATCAGTATTTCATGTGACGCATTCGCACGGGATGATTTTACTCAAACTTACTGACAATTTCCCGGATGTAATGGCAAGGCTTTGCGTATAGTTTGTATAGCATATAAGTTGTATGGTGTTTAATGATATATGACCATACCTGTCAGCATTTGAGACCCGTGATCGCGAACCGGACAAAAGATCACCGCGATTGCGGGTCTCAAATGTTACAAGAGTTTCCACGATAAATAAACAAATGGGAGACTCCCGGTAAATTATGGATGTGACCCAGCACCCGAAATAATACCAAAACACTTCAAAACAGCCTCCATTATTCACAAACGGTGGATAAAACCTTGGAAAATTATACACTCACCTAAAGGATTATTAGGAACACCATACTAATACGGTGTTTGACCCCCTTTCGCCTTCAGAACTGCCTTAATTCTACGTGGCATTGATTCAACAAGGTGCTGAAAGCATTCTTTAGAAATGTTGGCCCATATTGATAGGATAGCATCTTGCAGTTGATGGAGATTTGTGGGATGCACATCCAGGGCACGAAGCTCCCATTCCACCACATCCCAAAGATGTTCTATCGGGTTGAGATCTGGTGACTGTGGGGGCCATTCTAGTACAGTGAACTCATTGTCATGTTCAAGAAACCAATTTGAAATGATTCGAGCTTTGTGACATGGTGCATTATCCTGCTGGAAGTAGCCATTAGAGGATGGGTACATGGTGGTCATAAAGGGATGGACATGGTCAGAAACAATGCTCAGGTAGGCCGTGGCATTTAAACGATGCCCAATTGGCACTAAGGGGCCTAAAGTGTGCCAAGAAAACATCCCCCACACCATTACACCACCACCACCAGCCTGCACAGTGGTAACAAGGCATGATGGATCCATGTTCTCATTCTGTTTACGCCAAATTCTGACTCTACCATTTGAATGTCTCAACAGAAATCGAGACTCATCAGACCAGGCAACATTTTTCCAGTCTTCAACTGTCCAATTTTGGTGAGCTCGTGCAAATTGTAGCCTCTTTTTC
The DNA here is from genome assembly GCF_024868665.1 of Triplophysa rosa. NCBI lineage: Eukaryota > Metazoa > Chordata > Actinopteri > Cypriniformes > Nemacheilidae > Triplophysa > Triplophysa rosa. The sequence goes on along the minus strand of NC_079897.1, from coordinate 10,819,777 downwards.
CTATTTGTAGTGGAGATGAGTGGTACCCGGTGGGGTCTTCTGCTGTTGTAGCCCATCTGCCTCAAGGTTGTGCGTGTTGTGGCTTCACAAATGCTTTGCTGCATACCTCGGTTGTAACGAGTGGTTATTTCAGTCAAAGTTGCTCTTCTATCAGCTTGAATCAGTCGGCCCATTCTCCTCTGACCTCTAGCATCAACAAGGCATTTTCGCCCACAGGACTGCCGCATACTGGATGTTTTTCCCTTTTCACACCATTCTTTGTAAACCCTAGAAATGGTTGTGCGTGAAAATCCCAGTAACTGAGCAGATTGTGAAATACTCAGACCGGCCCGTCTGGCACCAACAACCATGCCACGCTCAAAATTGCTTAAATCACCTTTCTTTCCCATTCTGACATTCAGTTTGGAGTTCAGGAGATTGTCTTGACCAGGACCACACCCCTAAATGCATTGAAGCAACTGCCATGTGATTGGTTGATTAGATAATTGCATTAATGAGAAATTGAACAGGTGTTCCTAATAATCCTTTAGGTGAGTGTATATGAGCCCGCCAAATCACAGAGATCCCGATTCGCACAGGCTTAAGATCACAGACAACTTCTGCAATTAGTACAAATGACTAACGTTAGTGGTCCCCAGGTAATACTAATCTCGTGCGAATAGTGCTCACGGCATATCAAGCAATCTCTAAAAATGCAATAGTGACGCATAGTACAAAAATGTTTTACTCACATAAGATTGCTGAGCCATTCCTATCGGATCCAATATTGACGGCACAGCACTGCTTTTTAATTTTAGTCTCTCCACAAATCCAGCGTTGACCTGTGCCTTGTTCACGAAGGAATCCTCGGAGAAATGAAATGAACAAACGCTCCATGTTTTTCCACATGAGCTGGAACGTCTTTAAAAATAAACTTTAACCACGCATTCCTAATATCGGAATCCGAAGGAAGGTTATGCAGCGACTGTATTCTTCCACAACCAGGGATGGCACAATATTTAGCTATCTTTAACGGCATGTTTGTTTATTGCTTGCTCGCTCTATCTGATTGTGTGCCACTTGTGTTACTTCAGAACTGTCATGCGCGAACCAGTGGGCGGGGCTAGAGAAGTAGTCATTGATATTCTTTCTGTGGAGGCAGTGTTCAACCTATCAATGGGTCATAGATAGGTGCATTCCAGAACCTGGCGTTTATTGGGCCTGGTGTCAATAACAGTTGTAATCTCAGTAACAAGGGCGTTTTCAGTCCTGACACTGATGTCTGCGTGAATACGATTCCCTCTTATATAACAAAAGCTTGGGTTAAAATTGTGGTTTTAATTCATGGCACCTTTAAATGCTTGTAGATTAAACATGAAGACAAGTAAACTGAGTATTGCAGAATTGCTTTTTGCCTTGTCTTCTGCCTGCTTTGGCCTTTTGAGCAAGTGTCTACAGTCGACCTCGGTGGGTGTAGAATCGACATCGGTCTGTTCCCACCCCTCAGTTCATCACAGGAGAGCCATTCAAATGCGGCATTAATTATTACACACCTGAACAATACCAGTGGCTTCCAGGGCCAGTCGCCTGTACATCACAGGAAGTCAGGAACATCTCATTCAGATGATGTAATGATTTGACCTTTCTACCTTTGGAAGACAGAGGGTGAGAGAGCACGAAAGCACTGAGATTAAGAAGGCGAGAATTGCTGAGTCTCGGACAAACGTACGAGAAAGTCTGATACTCTTTGCAGACACTTTTGGTTGGTAATTACCATGTAATGAAGTAATTAATGTTTCGTGGAATTTACAGGCCTGATATCCCCTGACTCTTGAGCCCCACATCCTCTCCAACCTGCTTCGCTTTTGTTGGCCTTCACAAAAGAAACACAGGCAATATGTGAAGGGTCATTAATTTCCTTCCCCTCTTGTTGTCTTGTTTTGTTTAGATGGTTCCCCTCCCTCATGTACTGTCTCTTTCACCAGCTCCTCCCCTGGGTGAAATGGAAGCTGTGGTTTTGCACCCCAGTCTGATAAATTATGCTGGTTTAAGATTGTTAGAGTTGAAGTAAATGAATGGACAGGCTCTTTTTCCCTTTAAAAACCTTTTAAGCTGCCATGCTGTTTTATGGCTGAGCTAAATTGCCTAGTTACACATCTAGGAGCAAAGCAAATGCATAATCAAGAGACTCAGCTTGGGGCCCGAGACCCGGCCCTGTGGTGTGCCACGCCAGTGGGGCAGAGTCGGGCCTAATTGGTGGTGTGTGGATGGTCCTGGTCCTGAGGTCCTTATCCCACAGACATTCTGCCCACTCTTGGGCTCTCCTGCTGGGGCTGTATGACCCCAAATAACTCCTTATGGTTCCTTACCTGACCCCAGAGCACCAGGAGGAGCAGCCTTTGCCCTCTCTATCTCAAACCCCAACGCTTAATGTCAGGAGGCACTCTAGGTGAAATCAATAGCTATAAACAGCAAGGTAATAAATTACTGGTCGCGGGGGCTTCAGACAAATTGGAAGCCAGCAGGAAATCCGTGAAAACGGTCATCGTGTTTTTACCCTTGTTTCCCATTAGCCACTGCAGGGCAGTAAATCGTCTTGAGTGAATTCATTTACACATGCAAATGCCATTGGGTCTGAAGCTCTGCGTAAGTCGTTGCCGAAATAGTAGCTGAAATAAAGACTTTTCTCTTAAAGAGAATTTTCTTAATTTCAGGGTCCATGGCGTCCATGAGATGAGCCAAAGCAAGTGTTTGCATCACTGCTATGCTATTGAAATAAGCTATGTGGTGTTACAGACTCTATACGATGAAATTAATATTTGATATCTTAAACTATAATTAATTTTTAATGCATTTCGAAAATATGTCATTCTTCAGTTCCATATGCAACAGTATACGCTTGTTAGGCTAAAAGTATAGGTAATTTGTAACATTCTAGGAGTGGAAGATCATGTCAAAAACAAAAGGTAACATTCATCAATGTTGTCACACTGCTCTCCGGTGTTCGATGCTTACGCCGGCCCTTCTCTTTCCGGTTTGTTCTCCCCCTCCCAAGCCTGTCCATAAGTCAGCCATGCGGAGAGAGTCTGTGATGGAGTTTGGTCAGCTGCACTGGGGTGAGTAATTAACTAGAATTAAGTCATTAAACTGTCCCAGCTGTGTCCATGAATATGTGTGCGACCTGTGCCGAAGGAAAGCGAGCCTGCTGTCCAGTCACTACAGTCCAGCTGATAAGGAGGTGATGTGGGATTTGTACACGTCACTGGAAACAAAACAAAACAAAACAAAAAACTGTAGAAATCACTGCTTTTTATACCAGTCCAATTCTTGTTCTATGTCAACTATTGCTAGCATACTTTGGGAGGCTAATTGTTTCATGCCCTTTTGGAAATAAAATTAACTATCAACACATGTTTTCGCTCAATGTGTAATGATTGTTTAAAACAGGACAATGAATCCCGCTGTGTTGTTAATTGATGTGAGCCGTACTGGCAAGTGACCAAATAGAATTTCCAATGCAGGCATTAGGAAAAATTACATGCAAAGACAGTGTTTGGTGTTATTAGTTATAAAATATTCAGAGGTGTAAAGAGTACCTGAAAACCATACTTAAGTAAAAGTACAGATACCTTGCAGTGAAAATTACTCCAATACAAGTTACAAGTCACCAATTCCAAAACGACTTCAGTAAAAGTCTTAAGAGTATCTGATTTTAACAGTACTTGAGTATTTTACTCATACTGAATGTAGGTTCAAAGCAGCACTAGTCCTCAACACTTAAGAGACACGTCAGTGAAAAACTAGAAACAGTTGATTTGTGAGGAGATTAATCGCATTTATTTTCTTAAATCATAATAAGATTGAACACCTCAAAATTGCAACAAATCATGGTCGACACCATAACCTATGTCATTACAAGCACCCTAAGTCTCATTTAAGCTCAAGTGCTCATAAGTAAACCAAACTCCTTCAAAAAGGTCTCTTCAATATAACGGATAAATAAAATAATGTTAAGTAGAATTAAAAAGTCAAAGCCTTTTTGCACTGGACATGCTGGTTTGGGCCTCATCGCTAGCTGCAGTCATGTCCTCATTTCACATACACTGTTAGCCCTTACCTGCCATTTCTACAGTAATATATTGCCAACACTGTTGCCAGCTAGTTACTGTAGGTGTTTTACAGTAAACTACTGCAATGGCTGTTTGAAGATACATTATTAAAGAATCTATTAACGCACTTAAGTCACACAGTCTTAGATGAACAAGTATAAATAACAGATGAACACAATAAATCTGTCAAGATTTCACCAGAGGAGAATTAAACACAAACATCAATAACATATTCACATATTACAGACACCACATTCACTTTATTTCTGTCATCTGTGTAAGATCTTATTGAGATTTAACTCTAGTTCATAGTGGTTCAATTGTGTTTTAAGTCACCATTATGGCGATCAGTGTTTGCTTTGGTTGGACTCTTTGACTTTCTTGTAGCTTTAAAATGTACACTTATACAATAACACTGAAAGGGACTTTACAGGAACCGCAACTTTATGTTTGCTTAGTAACTGAAGATACATCTGAAAGAATTAAATCATTAAATAATAATAACATAGCATTTAAGATTTATTAAGATATGTTTGGTAAAGTGATTACGTTATAATGGAAAGATCTCTGTCAGAAAATCTTTCTTTGCAATTGAGACACAGTTAGACACTTGACATACAAACCTCATCAATGGTGACAAACAATCATGAATGAGTTTTGTACTATGTACCCAGCATGCATTGCAGCATGAAGCTGTTCAGTTGATTGTCACCAATTGTTGAGATTCATATGTGGATTGTTCATTTCTCTGTGTCCGACTCATTCTATAGGTTCATATTTTGTCTATAGTGTGAGAGCACTTTTGAAAATTGAAATACTATACATTCTTTTTACTGGTTTACATCACTTCAATATATTACTGTAGAAATAGCGGGTAAGGGCTAACCGTGTATAAACCACCAGCGATTGACATCTACCTGATACTGCACTCATATTCATATAAAGAAGCCATGTTGACAAGTTTTTGTAAGTTATGGTAAAATCCACAATATTGTAGTACCTTCATTGCCCTTTAAATGGCAATATTAATTATAAGATAGGTGCCATGCAAAATGTAATGTGTAATTGCATTAGTCATTACAAATGTAGTGGAGTAAAGAGTACATATACTTGTTCAAAAATGTAGTTAAGTAGAGAGTAAAAGTTGCTAATATCTTTAATACTCAGTACAACTACAAAGTAGCCAAAAATATACTTAAGTAAAGTAACTAAGTACATTTACTCCAATACTTTACACCACTGACAATATTTTAGGTTTGGCGATACATATAAAATATTTTATATTTTGCAATGATTTAACTGATGATATAAAATTACCCTGCCGAAAATAAACAATAGAAACCATCACAATAATTCTGTTTACGTTAAAATACCATTATGAACTATTGGCTTTTTCCATCAAAACCATGACAAATTGCTTTTTGTAGTGAGTTTTTGGGCATCATTCCAACAGGATTGATCTGTTAAAGACCCCACTAATAGAATACCAGTAGACATTCCCATTATAAGCATTAAATCCATTACATTTCCTATTGTGTTTTGGGCAGGGTTCTATTGTTTTTTTTTAGAAGGCTAGGCAACTCCAAATATCATGATGATTTTAGGCCCGGTTTAGGATATTAGGATATTTAGTCGCCTTTTATTTATGCCTTTAAAAAAATCACTGGTGTGGATCTTGGCACAATATATTTTGAGATATGTCATGGCAAGTTATTTTTAGTTAAGACAATTTAAACATTCATTTTAGTCTGGCACTAGCCTTACGCCTTGTCTATGAAACCAGGCCTTAGTATTATTTCACATGTCAAACTAGTTTAATCCTTGTCTCATAGCTTGCGAATATGAGAAGACAGATGTTTTTTAGCAGATTTGTTGGCATTGGAGTTGGCATGATTACTTTCTATGAATCAGATCAGAGTCTGTCTCAATGAACTGATTTATTGATGAACTGAACAAGTTTTTTAAACATATGTACCTACTTGGCAAATGCTGTTATGTCAAGATTATTTTATCTACAAAGAAATGTCCTGAAATGGGGAAAATACAGTATATTCACATATATTTTAGTTATATTGTTTAGTTATATGTTGTAGTACCTAAATGCAATCAAATTATATTAAAAGGATGTTATCAATACAAATGATCAAGTTTCTTTAATCTAGTAAAGTGATGTTTTATTTAAAGTCCCCTTGAACCGGAAGTTGTGATCATTTTTCCCTATTGTGAAACAGAATTTTAAATGAGACAAATAGTAGACAAGCTTGCATTTTTCATTGCAAATTGATTTGATGTATAAAAACATTTTGAAGTGGAACTGGCAGCAGACTGACAGGGGAGGAGTTATCAGATGCTCCGCCCAAACCGTCTAACATAGGTCATTTCAGATTTTAACTGGAGATTATGAGGGCATGCATAAAAAGAGAATGACCCACACTGATAATATATTTATGATAAGCATCAGTTTATAAAAGTATTTCATGAAAAAAATAGAAATTGTATTTTTTATTTTACTGGGACTTTAAGAAACTGTAAACCTTGAGTCTATCAAGCGTATGAAGCTGTTTTAATAAAGTTTATAAAAACCTGACAGCAAATCTGACAGCTGTTAATGTTGTTAATGATATATAAATTGGTCAGTTAAAACTGTCTTAGAATCCAGAGAAATGCGTATTGTTATAAAAGTTATTGTTTTGCCTAAAATTATCATTCCTCTCACAAAACAGGCTGCAGACTCAAGGGAGCAAGAATTATGTGATTTATTCATCATCCTTTTAAAAAGATACAGATTTACATTGCAAGACTAACAACTGTCTGTTAGGCAGACGACAAAAAAATATGTAAAACGTGCAGGTGTGGGAGGATGAGAGGCTTTTGAAATATGAGACGTGGGCTTGATGAATTGTCTGAAATGATTGCTTGACTCTCAGCAGGTTCGTGTCTATGAACACCTTGCCTCTTTTCTCACTAAACAGGAATGCAGCGTGCCTGTCTCTCTCCAGGCACTTCGTAATCTCCTCCCAAGTAGGACAAGAGTAATCGCTAATAATACCTATTAGCTAATCAGCTGATTCCCATGAACCATTTTATCTTTCTCTCAGTGCTCATGTTGCAAAATAAATACATCCCGTCAAACTCGTTGGACTTGACTCAACGGCATCCACAGTTCTGTTTGCCTAATAACAGACAGATAACAGCAGTAAATGCTCCTTTTTACGTTCATATCTGCGAGAATTTGAGCGACAAATGAGATATTGACAGAGCAGAGCATTGATAAGAAAAGAAATTCCCTACGAGCAGAGATATAACACTGATTATAGTCATTCGCACCTTGGGACGTACTTAGTGGGGGTCTCTTAGCACAGGGCTCAGGGTGGATAGGGGAAGATGGAGAGAGGTTGGGTTAGGGTAATAATATTCCCTGTCTTCAAAATTCTGAATAATAAAAGAAAAGTTTTGCTGGGGGAGTTGTCAGAGTCAGCCAGGTTAGAAAACACTTATTAAAGTCTCACTTACACACTCCGAGTGTGGCCTTGGGGCAAGTAGATATTAATCATTCTGATAATTAGAGGATTTGTAGACCCATGTCACTCAGGTGTTAAGAGATAACAGCCTAACTTTTTTATCCCAGCATGCTTTACCGAACGAGGTGGCAGTAGCTTTTCATGCCTGCAAATGTTTTTTTTCTCAGTTTCATCTAACACAATTGTTGAGATTCACCAATTCAATTTCAATTGAGATTTATTGTGAGGTAAAATAGCCAGTAAGAACAGGCCAACAAACAACTGAGAAGTTTTTATGGCACTACATTTTCTGCGATTCATCATCAGTGAAATAGCCAATATGATGGAGACGGCTGGAGAACGGGCCAACTTTGATTCTGATAACCGCTGAACTGTCCTGTCTTACAGCACTAGTGGTTGTTGAACTGTGACTTGAGCTTCTTAAAGTGTCTATCTGCTTTGCGCCTCCATCACTCGCCTATTTTAAGATATCGCGCCATTCTCTTTGCCTCTCTCCCGTCCAGTAGATGAACGATGACAATAACTATCTCTCCTTTTAACCTTTGCCGCCCTGCTCTGAAATTCTTATCGCGAGCCTCTTGAAGCATTTGAAACAGATAACGGTCATTCACCGCCGAGAGGTATCCTCTGGTGACTTAGCTCATATAATGGGCTCGTGGGAATGAGGGACCAGCCACGTTATTCAGAAGCCTCGAGAGAATGCAATGACATTCTCATTGATGTGAATTAAGCAGGTTGATTAACATCTTTCCGTATTAGTGCCTGTAATTCACAATATTTTTCTGAAGGCAAGAGTCTGATAGAGACCTTATATCTGATGTTGTAATTGAATCAATCACCTGTAGTGTGCCTTACTAAAATACAGGAAATAAATATATGTAAAAACATAAGAAACATAAAATATTTAAGGGAAGTCATTTTACTTCACATTAAAACTTTAGATTTTATGCCTAAACAGAAACTTAGACTTAAGATCTACACTGACTGTCATGATCCTGTCCTCTTTGTAGTTTTTTTTCAAGTTCAGGCGGACAGGATCATGACAGCCCCATGTCTTGCGTCTTAGACCCGCCCCCTTGTTTCCTTATTCATTAACCCATTATTATTTCACGCCCTACACCTGTCTCCCTTGTTACCTCCTTAGTTGCTTCCCTATTTAATATCCTTGTGTTTGCTGTCTTGTGCTGGATCATTTGTCTTCCTCGTCGTCTTGTCCTGTTACACCGGTCTGTCGCCTAAGTTAAGTCGAGTTTTATTTTCTCATGTATATTATTCCTGTTTTCCCCCCTCGAGGGATTTTAAGTTTTGTTTTGTCCTTTGTAAATAAAGTGTCTTTTTGTAAAGAGCTGTCTGCACTTGGGTTCTGTTTCACCTGAATTCATGACACTGACATTCACTGGACATTCATATTGATATAACATAACATATATAATTTTCAGTTATTTCTGTTCCCCCACAATAGATACAGTTTCATTGCCAGAAAAAATATAGACCAACCATTGGCTGTTGTTAAACATCTATTTTGGGTCTGGTACTACCCCAATAAAAATACGCTATTTTTCATCAATGCATATCTAACTTTAAATAGATTTTTTTGTTGTTAAATTATATTATTACTTTACTACTTCGTGTCTGTAAAGATAACATTTGAGATAAACTGTACTCGCATCACACATCTGTGTTCTAGACAGGAAGCTTCATACTCTGGAGGGGCTTCTTCCAGATTACCCCCCCAAAAAAATTCTGCATCTGTCACCAGAACTGAGAAAGAACCCTGTGGACACAGCAGATGAGAATTTATACTCTTGTTGACACCCAGCCAATGATTCATCTGTAGATTACTCCATGTGCTGGCTGATAAAAAATTGTGTCAGTAATTTTGAGGCCCACAATTTGGTGTCTGGAACAAACAGTTGTGAACATGACTCACAGGTATCTTTACATCCAAGAGGTATACACGCACGGAAACTCTCTTACCCACCTATTTAAGTTCCTTTGGCTCTGTCTGTTTTGGCAAGCTGGAAATGTGATTGGTCAGCTGTGAGGTTTTCCTGTATCCTGGTTGGATTTCAGACGTGCAAGCACAAATCGGCCAGGGCCAGAAAAGAGAAGTCATATTGAGTTGGCAAGAGTTGTTATTCCTAGGTCTCCCGCGCTCCGCGCCATTGTTATTTTGGGAAAGTGATAATATTTCTCACTTCCAACATTAGCCCCTAATATAGCTGTGCTTAACTCCAGTGTGCACACAGATGTATCCGATCAAATTGTATCTCCAAGTCCTCGCAGCACTCCCAACTGCGGTAACTGCCAGAAGGCCCGTAGGCAACAACTAAATTGCTTTGGTTTCAGTACACAAGGAGGCTGGCCCAGACAAGCTGGATCAGCACATTAGATGTGAATCCCTCCCAGATTTGAAGGCAGCCTTTAGGACAATTATTGATTTAGTGGGATGATTAGATTTAATTGAAGAAGACTGTTCCTACCTGTAGCTCTGCTGGAGGCTTCGGTAGGAGCAGATATACACCGCGCCTAAATTCAGGGTGACAGGACGGACGAAGCCAGTTATTTTCTACAGAGAGGTTTTTACATGGCCAATAAACTTTAATAAAACCTCACCGCTGACACATTGCTTGCTCTATTATATTAACACGGTAAAGTGGTTACCCCCGTGAGAGGGAATCAAAAGTAATAGATGAAAATGTTTGAAATGCCGCAAAATGCTCTCTCGCAATTATTTCTCACGTTAAAGTCATCCATCGGTAGGCGTACTGTAAAATACAAACAAATTATCACAATTTACAAAACAAATTATTCATAATTTATATGACAAAACAAACAAATTACCACAATCAAATTATTAAAAACAGATGATTAAATCAGCAATTTAGACAAAGACACTCCTTCAAGATACTTCAGACCTTAAACATAATCTGCGCAAATATGTCAAAGCAGCAAAAAATAATATTTAACTGTTTTATGAGGTGAATGATTTGTATTCATTTCATTGTATACTATCATTGTACACTTTTATACAATTCACATAGCAAATTCATACAAATTATCTAACTCATAAAATAGTAATGAATTCTGTAAGATCAGGCTGGAAAGCAGATGCTTCAGGAAACGGCAACTTGACTTTACAGATTTTCATTTTCAGGTATGTCTGCGTCTACGCCATATTCTCTTGCAGGTAAACCGTGTCACGATTGGTAAGGGGAAGAACCCAAATGCAGGCAGGCAGTGAAGGGGTTAACAAATGACTTTATTAGACAAACACAAAACAAAAACCCACGAGGGGGTATGAATCAAGATCTAAACTAAGGAACAAACAGAAAACAAAAGACTTCCCACGAGGGGGCAAAATGAAAACAAGAACAGTAAAACTATACTAAATGACACGACCAAACGTCTTAAATAATACAATGAACAAAACTCACAAAACACGAACAGGACCACGGGTAGCAACACAAGCGAGACCACATTACACAACGCAATACAAGAGCACAAGACAAAGAAACAAGAGGGTATATATAGGCAAGACAAACGAAGGATAATTACATGGGGCAGGTGTGGGACATTAAACACTCAGGGAAAGATAACGAGGAAACGAGATGGCGGGAACAGAGACGAGACACTGGAAAAACACATGAGAGGTAAAAACCTAAACATCTCATGGCCTTCCCACATAAAACCCAAGGACTCTGCCTTGATCCCACCACACGACTAGAATTTCATAAACAAGACGGTGGGACCGTGACAAACCGTTATCATGATGGGCCAACATTTAGAAGAGTATTACTAGGTACCTTACTAATAACACATCCAGTGTTATACATTTGAAGGTAATGTAAGTAAGCTATAGAGGTTTGTTAAGTAAAAGTATGTATAAGGTGGCTACAAACTGAACTTGAAATGGATTGACGTGCTTTAGTGGAGTATGTTTCTGTAATCTTGACACGATTTTCAATATGGCTAGTAAAATGTGTATTCTAATTGTAAGACGTGACAATTTGCTTGGTGCCAATTGAATCTCTCTGCTATTATTATTTGACATTATGCTCCATTTGGAAGCGACACCCATCCACTCAAATGTCAAATATAGACCGTGCACCAAACCACCTAAGAGTACGACAATAAAATCACAAATAGGCTCTAATAGGTCTCATAGGATGTGGATGAAAGCCTATGCTGTGTGACGCCAAGCGCTATGGGCATCACAATGCATTGAGTGGGGCCAAACACTTTGCTAATGAACCTCTACAATGCCAGGTAGTACCGCCCAATACCCAACACAGCTGATATGGATCCCCTCAGATCTGCTCTCTGCCAGAGAGCCCAGCACCATGCGGGTGTTGGAAGTGCTTCGGCAGCCATTTGGTTGGCATTTACGCTTTCTGTCGCTTAATCATGTCCATTCCAGCGCTCCCATCCCTGCTGATGGTGTTGTTTCCAAAGAATTTGGGAATGTTATATCTTCATATAGGACAAAATATTGTGACATCATTCAAAAAACAATCATTCTGCTAGGTTCTTTAGGCTAGCTGGTAATAATGGCAGGTTTTGAGACATTATAAATAAAGGCAAAGCCATGTCGGTGTTATTTGTATACCCCCCCACACACACACACAAAAGTGCCTATTTAAAGAGATTTTACTTAACATTATGCCAGATCAAAGAGTCAAATAAACAGAACCAAGACATGTCATTGGGTATTTGTTGGTTACACAATCTTTTCCCCATATTTTTTTAAAGCCGCAATCCATCATTGTCCTTCAGCTGTGACCTTGCGAGTGTGTTTGAAACATACGGCGTGAATAGACCCTGAGCTGCGAAACACGTGTTTTAAAGTCGCCCTCTATGTGAAAAGCCCGCTGTGAGCAGAGCTGCAAACCCAAAAAGCTGGCACTGGAAATGCAACACGATCTCTGAACTTTGTTGCTGCATGGGAAATAAAGCATTGAACATAAAACCACTTATTAAGCTTGTTCAGGGGATTTAGAGGCCACATAGTGTGGCATTACAGAGTATAAAGAAACAGACCATGGAATGTATTTTATAATTTTTATGACACCTTGTAGCCCTCATCTGACACCAAGTGTAGCCCTCTCCAAATGGTGCATCTTTAGCCACTGCAGATTCAAAAGGTCACCCTCACGTTTTTCCGAAAAGCCTTCGGAATCGTACAACGACGTGGCTTGCCACAACCCTCTCGATATAAACAGTATATTTCACCAGTCAACTTTTGGCTCTCGCAGGCAAGACAGATGAAAACGCAGTGCTGGCGGTATGAGATTTCAGCACGGGTCCAGATTAAACTGGACTCTCCCAAATGAGAGCTGACAGGCTCAACGAGCAGCAGATCATTTCTGGTGAGCGGAGCAGTCTGTGGAACCCGCCCCCACGGAGCAGAGGTGAGTCGGTAAGGATGATAACTCATACCCTTAATTGAATCGTGGCTTTAAATTTCATAATACAAGATGCCCATGTGACAGCTGCCGAAAAAAATGAGGTGATGGAGCCAAGGGTACAGCATAATAAGTGGAAGGGAGGGGGGGGACGTCTCCAGCGCATCGAACGAGGTACGAGGGATATTCTTCTTTGATAACGGATAGCCTCCAGTTGTGCGGACCATTATTCCAAGCATACCTTACAAAGCAAATGAACTTGACAGATGGTTGTGTCACCCAAACCCTTGACTACCGGTCCGATTATGCAGAAAACAATACAATAGAAAAGAGAATCATTACCAAAGGAACTCGGTTAGTCCGCGAAGGACAATGCCATGCAGAGGAACAAAATTACACTTGTGAAATTGGACAGTGAGAATGAGTTTAACATAAAGTGGGTTACAGCCAGGCAATCTGTCATAGCTAAAGCTATTGTCTGGGCCTGCTTGCATGGCATATGAAGTCATCTGTCATCTCTGGCTCTATTAATGGCTACTGCTCAGTTCTTAAACGATAGCTTTCACCAGGGTGGACCTGCCAGTCTGTGCATGCTGATGAGATTGCGAGCGTGGCCAGAGTACGAGGCGATGCGCCGCAAACGGGAAGTTGGCTTTGTTGACACAGCATCTTTGCCATTTTCATGGTGAGCTGACTGTAAGTAAGCTGCGTTTTTAATTACTTCTCCAACGTCTGCTGTCAGTTTTGCTCCAAAGGATGTGCAACGTTTTCTTCTAATATACACACACATTTTTCCTGCAGAAACATCCAGCGCTGCGGGTCGTGTTTCACCATTGACAGCAGACTCTGGACACCTTCTTTACAGAAATTCCTCTTGAGGTAATCGCATTGGAAAGTTACAAATCATGTTGTCATAAAATGCAACGGCATGCTATGTGGGCCGTTAAGAGATTTGGCAGTGCTGCTTCATAGATAGAGGTTTCCCCCGAGTGCTGTCGCAAAGCTACTAAATGTTCCATGTGACACCAGAATTTCCAATTGTTTCAATGCCTGTTAATAATATAATTGTAATAAATCATAAAAGTATTTATCAGGATGTGATAAACTCACTTTTATTAAGAAATAATACAGAATAATAAAAGAAAAAAGGCCAACTATTTAAGATTTAACCCTAGAAGGTACATGCATATGTGGATACAAAGTTACAAATATATATATATATATATATATATATATATCATAACATATAAAAACANTATATATATATATATATATACAGTATATATATATATATCCAGTTAAGATAGATAAATTAATATTTATTATTATTAATATTCTATTTTTGTAGTATCATACACATTTATTCACATTTTACATCCCAATGTCGACTTCAGAAATATTATCTCCTGAAAACCCACCACATACACATGTTGAAGTTAAAATTATGAGGGCCAATAGTTTCTTACAAAAGTCCATGAGCTATTACCTTTGTGCCCTTGAGCAAGATACCAATCCTCAGGTTGCTCCAGGCAGACAGTCCCTGTGTTAAGTATACCGTGAATGAAATCTGCTAAATGACAGCTTGTTATGTACAGTACTTACTAAATATAAATCAAACCATGATTTTTATCATTGCCTATATCATAGGCTTTGCTATATTGAGAATTAATATATAGCTGAAGGGCATTGTTATAGGCACAAACTCAAAACATTAATCTTAACTATATTACAATTCAGCACAGCTGTAGCAGAATATAAAATGTAGCTTGGTAAAGAGGTCATAGTCTTGCTTTATCATGAATAAATGAATCTAAAAGTCTTTATACATTACAGTGTTAAAAACACATCTGCACAACTCTGACCCAGAAATTTAATATAACAAGAAAAGAGGGATAGTTTATCACTGTCTCTTTGACAAAAAAAATGTTGGCAAAACACTGTGGGACAAAATGAAGTAACATCACACCCCAGCACTATAAATGAAACTTGGCTGAACGTTGCGTTTATTGCAGCCCAGATTTTATTATAATTGCCTGAAATATTTGTTGAGTGTGCAGAGAGAACACAGCTCGAGGACTCAACTGCCGCCATGTGTTTGTTAAAGCCCCGGCAAACATTTCTCTTTCTTAATGAACTCTCCTCCTTGTCTCATTAGTCCGCCAATTCACAAGTCAAACCCAGAGCAGCCGATATGGAGTTCACGGCCTTGTGTTAGGTGCGTAAACATGAACGAATCAAAGGCCCTGTTTGTGCCAAAGCACACCGCCACTTTTCAGGAAGAGGAATAGGCCTTAAAATAGGAAATGTCACACTAGCTTGTAAGGGGCTAACAGAGCTGTATCCTGAAAAGAGAGAACGAGCGAGCGAGAGAGGGAGTCAAAACAGTCTCTTTAAATGGCTTCGATCTCTCGTGCGATGATTCACAGAGAGTTGCAAATCCTTTTTAGCTAATTGCTACCAGCTCGTGAGATTCTCCCCCCATGTTCAATATCAATTTTCAGGGCCAAAGGAGATAGAGCGTCTCCCTGGAGTCCTCCAGCTACTCTGATAAAACTGCACAACAGCACTTAGCGAGTTCAGACGGGGGAAGAAGAAAGAGGGGATGTCTTATTCACAGCTGCTAACGGTAATGAAGGAGAAAAAATCGGACAATCGAAGTGAGGCAGCGAGTGTCCTGATGCCATGCGCTGCGTGACCTTCGGAGGAGAGAGCTGTCAGCGTCTATGAACTGATTTCAGCTAGTAATGCAATACCAGTATTATAATAAAATTGAAAAGTTTAAATTTGATTTGATGCACCATATTAGAAACTTTTATTAAGCAATACGCTAGAAAAAGCGATGCATTACAGTGATTTTACCGTAGGGAAGGGGTATTTTTAGGCAGAGCATGTGTCCAAACCATAATAAAATTATTGTAATACACCATCTATTTTTTTTACTTCCGAATAATGTCTAGTCTCTCTGTATAGTAATTTATTCAGAAGGTTAAATCAATAATATAATTCATTAGCCCGTAACTGTTTATGGGTGCTAAGCAATGTGTTGCATTAATACACAATGTGATGTCATCATTTTTGGCATTTTGCAATTTATTAAAAATCACAGTCTGCTTTTTAATAGCGCTGTACAATATCCTTTGACCACACATTAGTTAATTCCTATTTTAATGTGTAAACAGTTGCTTGGCAATTCCTTGTAAATAGCCTTCAGCTACAGACCTAATGACTGTATTACTTGCTATAAAAGTTATAATTATAATTATTAATAATAAATATAAATCTTTAATATTGTTGTTGAAGCTCTACATTAATTGAATCATGTTTATAAGGTGTTCTTAAGCACAATATGAATGCTAATGCAAATCCTCTCGTGTTTTGTTGATTCATTAGCGCAATTGACTAGGCTACTGTAATATATATTAATAAGCCGCAAAGCTGACTGTAATTTTTAGCTCGCCCACGGTGCGAGAGAGTAAAGCTGTCTCAGTCTCTATGCGTTTAGCTTATATAGAGATCTTTACCCTTGAAAGAGCTTAAAAGTCAAACCTCAAGTGCAGGAGTCAGTGGTTGGAAGAAGCTCCCCTGACAGTTGCTGTTCAGACTTTAGCCAATGCAATTAAAGACACACCTTTGGTTTTACAGCAATAATTGAAAAGTGTGAAGTAAATAGGCTTAAGTCAATAATAATTTCAGCACATTCACCCCTTTCCTCCCAAAGCACATACGTCATCTCTCCTGTGATTTTATACCTTCACAGCAGTTTGTTTCTCCATAAGTACATAATCCCCAGTAATGAGCAGGACTGCTTCACATGAGGACATTGGTTCTCAACAGACACTTCAGCTGGCAGTTCTAAACAAAGACATTAAGACCATTTACATTAAGAAAAACTCTCATGTTGAGCTTTAAGGCTTTTGACTTTTGTAGCTTTTGATTTGTGCAAAAATGACTTGGAATGGCTGAGTTCTGTGAGTTCTGTTAACGTGTTTAATTTCACAAAAAAAAAACAATATATTGTTTGTACATTATAAAAGTCATTAGGTCTATGCAATGTCCCTGTCGGTACGCGATCCGGGATGCTTGCACGATCCGTTCTGCGCATGCGTGTAATTACGTAGTAAACCACGTCATGGTTTCCCTACATTATTGATATCACGCATGCAATGAAACACTTAACGGCCAGGCGGCACAACTGGCGACATGTTTTTGTAGTCTACATTGTGTTTTTCATTTAACAGTTCAACAGTCTATTTTGATGTTTTTAAATGTAGCTTACGCTATGCATTACGATGTGTTTACGTGGTTGCTAATCTAAAATAATAAAGGAGTTGTTACATGAACATACACGATTTTGGTTACATGTGGAATAAAGTCTGAGTCTTTCTGTCACTGCAAACCTTCAGTTTCCTCCATACTCCCATTTGCGATTCATTGCTGTATGGCATTAGGCCTACTTAACTTTCCGTGTTTCGATCTGAGGTCCGTAGTATTGTCAAAGATGGTGTGTGTCATTTTTTTTATTAAAAGCTGCTAATATTAGTTAACTTTAAATTGAGTAATTTTGTGTTAGTATGGGTCTATACAGGCTAATATATCTATCTAAATAATCTAAATGAGGAAAATAATCCCTTCAATTGTGTTTACAGAAGACAATAAGGAACATAATATGCATTTCTGCCTAGACTATCTGCACTTACATGAAGAAAGAACTACAAACAAGTATGGGGAAACGTTACAGAGAATTTCGAACTGACTTGAAAGAACGCAAAGTTTGCACACACAAAAGTGACATGAGACCAGAGGTGGACAGTAGTGAAAGTAGCGGTACAAAGGTGCGCAAGCGTGGAACAGATCGTGCAGTGTCGTAAATCATCACAAAACAGAATTATCATTTTGCTCATGCGCGTTTTCTACTACGTCATTATGCGCATGCACAGACGGATTGTGCAGGCATTCCGGATCATGTACCGACAGTCCCCTTTTAAACATGGTGACCCAAATGTGTGTGTGTACACCAACATTCCAAATGTCCTTGAACACACATTTTTGTTTGTCCATATGGCTAACTATTTCACAGTATAAAGTCAGAACTCAATATAAAAACACAATAATGAATGACCTTTATATATCCACTGAACAACGGATTACCTGTACTGACATCACCTAGAAGAAATGTTGCTCAGAGGTTGCTCTTTTATAGCTCAGATATTTAATGGAATTCTCATTTTCGTTTCAGAGAAGTATCACATTGATCTTTGATCAAACTCCTGTATGGTGGCAAATCAGAGATACATTTTTGTCTCATTAGAAAATAAAAAGTCTCTGTTTGCCTTTGTTTTAATTTTGACTTTGCTGTCTACATTGCTGTGTATTCAGCTTCTATTCATTATTTGATAGTATATTTTCTAATGAGCATGTTTTAGTGATCCTGTGTGAAACTGCACAGTGGGACAGGAAACAGAAGTTTCTGTTTAACCCATATGGACAGTAAAGCCGGAGGATGTAGACATTCTCTCAGTGTATTGTGTGGATTTGGAGTGAGGTCATTGTAGGGATATCAGGCTGATCTCCCCTGGCCCACATGGCACTGTGTACACAGGGCAGGAGACTGCCATCTTGTGAGCTAATCTGGCCCCCCTTAGATATAATGACTTCCACAATGTTTCTCAACTCAAAATACTGGCATTATTATAATTCAAAACATTAATGAAATAGGAAACATACATTTAAACGTTGTGCCAAACAGACCAGTGGTTAAGCATAACGTAATTCTGTAAACGTGTGATGGTACGCGCACACGAGAAAGCAAGAACGGTTTGTTGACTTCTTTCCTACCACCCTCTTGAACTGTTAACACAAAAGGCGCCTTGCTTCAAACAGCAAGCTTAGTTTAAGGATTATGCCACGAAAGCAGGGCTGTTCTTGGATTGGGCCTGTGGTGGCCCTTCTGGCCTGCTCCTCAGCCCCCTCTCGTTTCCTCTAATCTGATTTTCATCCGCCATCTTTGATCTAGCAGGGCCAAACCAGTTGGGCCTGCATGTGCAGATGGAGAAAATTTGGAGATTAGCTGCTTTCTCTTACAGCTTTAGTGGCTAATACCTGAATAAGGGCCCAATCAAACAATTGTCTCATGGCTGGCTATCGGAGGACCACTGCCTCAGGAGGAGGGGGTGGATGATGGTTGATGCGGTAATGGATACACATTTTATCCCAGTCCACTAAGAAGATTAGGCCTTGGGTGTCACATTAGACGTGATCTTGGGGCCTGAGCTGGACCCTCAAAGCCTCTGGACATGATGCTGCTTCAAGCTTTTGAGTAAACAGACAGCTTGAATTCCGAGACCCCATGTTGTGGCATGAATAATATGCAGCATTACAAAGTAGCTCAAGATCTCAGAGCACGGTGTGAAAGAGACCCCTCCCTCTTCTTTAAAAGGAAAGATGATGATTATCTGAACTGAACCATCTGGTTTTCATGAGAGGAAACAACCTGCGTTGATGGCTGGACCAAACGTAACCCAGAGCTATCACAGCAGACATGCTTCCTAATGGGATTGTCACCAACAATGACGAATGTCCTCAAAAACTGTTTTGCATTGTTTGTTGTTTTGTTTCATTCTCCTTGTGAATCAGAAGCCATATACTTTTAGCATATTTTGACCAAACGCACAATTATTAAAGTCCCAGTGAAATAAAAAATTACAATGCCTACTATTTCATGAAATCTTGCAGTGTTTATTGTAAATTATTTATCAATGTGGGTCATTCTCTTTCTAAAATTTGTGTGCCCTCATAATCTTTTGTTAAAATCTGAAAATGCACTTCCTTCCTGTAATGACTATCCATCTTTGGCCTGATTCACATTTCACGTCTTTTCCACGCGCATATTCGTTATTTTTAATGTAGACGCGCGGAAGGCACGCGCAAATAGGGGACAACGCGGTCACGACATGCATGCGGTGCGGCGCACACATTTTTCTAGGCGTGTCGGCACTGCATCGAGATGGAAATAGTTCAACTTTTCGGAGTCCCGCACGCGCACTGTGTGACAATATGACAATGTGACAAGAACCACCCAGCCAATATAGACAAGCTCAATGAAGATGGAGACACAGCATAACTAAGTAAAGAAGCAGAGTTATTGCAAGTTATTTTCATTGCATATAATCCATATGTCCTTTGTTTATACCTCCTCAATGGCTATCGTGGCCAATGGTTGCTTAGCGACGACAGACGTAATGAGACAGCAAACTCCAGGTGCTTTGAAAGCAGTGCGGCTCGCATTTTCTGTGCGGTTTAGACGCGAAATGTGAATCGGGCCTTAAATAACGTATTAGATGGTTTGGACAGAGCATCCGTTAACTCCTCCCCTTTAACTGTCAGTCTGCTGTTAGTTCCATTTCAAAAGGGAACAGCTGTTTTATACATCCAATGAAATCGCAGAGAAAGACGAAAGCCACGTCGAGTCGACAGATGGGGTTCGTCCCTGAGAACCAATCGCTTCCGACATCTTAGAAAAGGTCAATGAAATTGGCAAATTAAATTTGCATGCCGGACTCCGCCCCCGGATATCCGGGTATAAAAGGGAGACGGCGTGCCTGATTCATTCACCTTTTGTTCTTCGGAGCCTTCGCTCATGATCAACAGACTTCGCTACAAATAGCAACTACAAGACTGCCGGTTCTACGACGTGGTGCAGCAGACTGTCCCTTCCTGCAGCGACTTCCCCTGGGCATCTCGGCAGTTCCAGAAGTGAAGAAAGAGCAAATTTCTCCAGCGTGGCATGTCCCGCTGTTCTCATGGGTGCAACACACTCATCGAGGAGGGGGACGGACACGATGTCTGCTTCCAGTAAGCTGGGGCAGACGTTGTGGATACGTCCTGCCCGCACTGCGGGCGGTTGACGATTCAGACGTTGCGTCACAGGTGGCTGTGTTCCCACGGGACTCAGCCACCACATCGTCTGCTACCCGTTCCGTGACGGCAGGACTAGGGCCCTGCCGCCCACTACGGCGAGCAGCGAGGGTGATATGAGGATTACTGTGAGTGCTAATCTGTCAGCCACTGGCTCGCTGACCGTTCGCTCCTCGTCGCGCTCGTCTGACCGTTCCCCATGCGACGGTCCCACCGTCTTGTTCATCAACCACGTATCGGAAACGGTACGTGATGATGAGATGTCTGTTGCAGCATCGGAGGATGACTTACTGGCATCAGACTCCGACGATTCCTTGAAGCTCCCTCCCTCGGCGGGTCGAACTCAGGAAGAAGCGGACGTCAAAATGTCACCCATGCTTTCCCGGGCCGCCGGCATTGGGCTGCGGTGCACCGCACTGCCTCTCCCAACGCTCGTGGCTGGATACATGGTACCTCGGGCTTGAGAGCGGCTCCAAGCCGCACTCGCCCCCAGTGCCGTGTTCCCCCAGAAATGCATGAGGAACTTAGTACGACCTGGAACGCCCCCCTTTCGGCGCGTACACGTCAACTAGTTCCATCGCCCTTTCTTCCCCGATGGTGGGGCAGCTACAGAAAACGTCGATGTCCCCCAGGGGCTCGACCTAGACTCCCGTCCAAAGCACGTAGACTTTTCGGCATCTGAGGTGTCGAGAGCTTACTCTGCTGCGGGCCAAGCTGTCCCCTCTCTCCACGCTATGGCCATCCTGCAGGTCCATCAGGCCAATGCGCTGAGAGAGCTCCACGAGGGTAAGACCGACCCAGCGCTCATGCAGGACATCGCCCAACCCAGGGCCCGCGCCGTCACCTTGGTTGCACGTAGGGAGAGAGGTGTGCGGGTACTAAACTATCTCGACGACTGGCTCATTTGACACACTCGCGAGATCTGTTATGTACACACACGGACCTAGTGCTTCGGCACCTAGATCGATTGGGACCACAGGTCAACCAAGAAAAGAGCAAGCTCTCCCCTATGCAGAGCATCCTCTTTTTTGGGCTCCTGGGCACATGGCATCCTCGGCGGTGGTGATACCCCTCGGGTTGATGCACATGAGACCGCTCCAACACTGGCTACAGAGTCGAGTTCCCTGGAGAGCATGGCAGCAGGCGGATGGTGATTACGCCTCTCTGCCGACGCACCCTAACCCCTGGTCTTCAATAACCTTTCTACGGATGGGGTTCCCTCTCTGGCAGGTCATGAGGCACGTCGTGGTGACGACAGACGCCTCCCTGCAGGGTTGGGATGCTGTGTGCAACAGGCATGCAGTGTTGGGGCGATGGACGGGCCCCCGCCTGCGCAGGCATATCAACTGCCTAGAGTTGTTGGATGTGCTACTTGCACTGAAGGGGCTACAACCTCTCTTGCAGGACAAGCATGTGCTGGTCCGGTTGGACAGCACAA
This sequence comes from Triplophysa rosa, assembly GCF_024868665.1. Classification (NCBI taxonomy): domain Eukaryota; kingdom Metazoa; phylum Chordata; class Actinopteri; order Cypriniformes; family Nemacheilidae; genus Triplophysa; species Triplophysa rosa. Next base: position 10,797,411 of record NC_079897.1, on the reverse strand, counting down.
CTGCCATAGCGTATATCAACCGCCAGGGTGGCGTTCATTCACGGCAGCTAACATTACTCGCCCGACGCCTCCTCCTGTGGAGTCAGCAGGTGAGCAGATCCCTGCGAGCCATACGTATCCCAGGCGACCTGAACCAGACAGCCATGCACTCTCTCGTCAGTTGACGCCTCGTGGAGAGTGGCGACTCCACCCCCGCGCAGTACAGCTCATTGGGTACAGTTCGGGCGGGCTCAGGTAGACCTGTTCACCTCCCTGGACACCACCCATTGCCCGCTAGGGTACTCCCATCTGAGGCCCCCCTCGGCACGGATGCTCTGGCGCACAGCTCGCCGTTGGACAAGCGGAAGTACGCCTTCCCCCCAGTGAGCCTCATTGCACAGACTCTGTGCAAGGTCAGGGAAGAGGAGCATCAAGTGTACTAGTTGGCCCAGCTACTGGCCCAACCGGACTTGGTTCTCGGAGCTAATGTTCTTGATGACAGCTCCCCCCTGGCCGATTCCCCTGACGAAGGACCTGTTTTCCCAGGGGAAGGGCACGTTATGGCATCCCAGGCCAGACCTCTGGAACCTCCATGTCTGGCACCTGGACGAGATGAGGAGATCCTGAGTGGCCTACCCCCTGCTTTGGTTAAGACCATCACTCAGGCTAGGGCCCTGGCCACTAGGACGTTTATACGCCTGTAAGTGGTGCCTCTTCTCATCCTGGTGCTCTTCTCGAAGAGAAGACCCTCGGGTTGCTTGATTGGGAACGTGCTGTCCTTCCAGAGACTTGAGAGTAATCTCTCCCCTTCCACACTGAACGTGTATGTAGCCGCTATTGCCGCTCATCACGACCCAGTTGCTGGTAAGTCTCTAGGACAGCACAACATGATCAATTGGCCCGGCTACGTCCCCAAAGTTCCCACCACTCCCCCTAGACACCAGGTGGTGAACTTACAGGCGCTCCCCACAGGGGAGGAAGACCCAACCCCATCCGTGGTGTGTCCAGTACGCGCATTGCGCCTCTGCTTGGACCGCACGCAGAGCCACAGGAGCTCTGAGCAGCTCTTTGTCTGTTTTGGAGATCAACAGGGAGGGCTGTCTCAAACAGAGATTGGCGCACTGGATCATGGACGCCGTCACTACGGCGTACCTGTCCTAAGATCGCCCGCGCCCACTGGGTGAGAGCTCTCTCCACACGGAGTACAGCCTCCTCGTGGGCACTGGCTCGAGGCGCCTCTCTCGCAGACATCTGCAGAACTGCGGGTTGTGCTACACCCATCACCTTCGCGAGGTCCTACAACCTCTGCGTAAAACCGATATCAGCTCGAGTCTTGCAGGCATCAGGCAAGACTGCCGGCCGGTAGGGTGTATGCCTATGACAGTACCTTCCCCCTTTCTCCTAAGGGGGTCAGCGTACTAAACCAGCCTCCCTTCTTCCCCCACTGGGTGAAGAACAGGCATTCCATCCATCACTAAGCAAGCACCTCCTGCGGGCGGGCTGGGCAGAGCAGCCCTGCCCCTTAGGCCGGGTACCAACTGACTTATCCACAACATAGCTCTAACCGGACCTAGTGCTACCGGACGTTGTAACCCCCCATCAGGGCGGTTCTGTCTGATATATCCTCATGATTGGTTCCCACCTTGGTAACCCATGACCTTCCCTAGGTGGACCTCCACCTCGCGGTTAACTCCTTCAGTCCGCACATTCTTCACATGAGTTCTCCCCCATCAGTGAGACCTTGTTGGTATCTCCACTAAACTCCTCCCTCCGGTAGGAAGTGGTCTCTGTAGCGCATCCCCCGCTTGAGGAAGTAGCGCTTACCCAGTGGCCTTACGGTACCAGGTGAGGCCGAAGGCAGGGGCCTTCCCACCTTTCAAGTAAAGCTCTGGGACCCCCTAACTACCCACTGGTAGGTTACAATTTCGTGGTAGCGCTCACGGCTGACACGCCCAGGCCAGTCACCGTCGCTTCGCTAGAGATTGTGACCGGGCACAGTTTTGTGGCATTTTCCATAGGAACCCCATCTGTCGGCTCGACACAAATGCCGAGAGACCGACAGAAAGGGAACGTCTTGGTTACGGATGTAACCTCAGTTCCCTGATGGAGGGAACGAGACGTTGTGTCCTTCTTGCCACAACACGTGCTGCCCACTGCAACAGTTGTGAGAGGTCTCAGGCTCCTCAGAACTAAGGTGAATGAATGAGGCACGCCGTCTCCCTTTCATACCCGGATATCCGGGGGCGGAGTCCGGCATGCAAATGTAATTTGCCAATTTCATTGGCCTTTTCTAAGAAGTCGGAAGCGATTGGTTCTCAGGGACGAACCCCATCTGTCGGCTCGACACAACGTCTCGTTCCCTCCATCACGGAAATGAGGTTACATCCGTAACCAAGACGATTTTTAAGGTCCTACTTTGGTTTATGGAGATTCCAACAACAAGTTTATGTACATAGAAGGTGTAAAAATACTATTATTTCGTAATAATAAGCAGTTATTCTTACCTTACTTCTTGACTGACTCTCAAATGATTTGTTCTGGGATTCATCTGTCTTATCCCCTCCTTTCCGCTATCCTAGTGTGATGTGATTGGTCAGATGGTCTAGTCTGCTGTGATTGGTCTGCCCCGAATGAGGCTCACGAGCTACAATGTTTCGGGGAGAAGAGTGAAGTTTTCACGGGCAGTCCTAGCAAAACGTAGGCGGGGACTATATGTAGTGACGTAAATCCACGGCGGTTCGCGACTCGGGCTAGGTACGATTCGTTTGCGTGATTCAGAGTCGACTCCCTTTTTTCCAAGCCAATAACTTTGTTATTCATTCACCTTCGGATTTACAACTTGGTAGACTGCTTACTTTCAAACATGTCAAAATTACACACTGCATGAAATGTAATTTTCATGATCTCATGTTATGTACTCTTTAAGACGAACACTTTTAATGGTAAAACAACCCCCATAAAGTAAAAATAAAGTTGTTTCTCTTTCTTGGCTCATGAAATTGGGATTTCAGCTATTCCATCCAGCTGGACATCAGCAGTTATTAATCCACAATGGATAAACTGGCCACCGCATATTTTTTTTCATTTTCAAGTAGATGTAAACCCTTGCCAAAAGATTGGAGCACTAGTGAGAAGTTCAAAATGCCTTCCAATTAAGGCACTCAAATATGTGGCTAATGCCGAAGTACACTTGAGAGTAGCTTACGGTTGATAAACTACCGCAGATAATAGGGGGTTTGGAAGAGGGCTTTCTTTATGACCAATTTGCCCAGAGTGGGGAATGAATTTGCTTTAATGACAATTGTTTATGTAGTCTTGTTTGGGGAGACTTGTTTGAAAGACCTATTAATGCACGAAGGCAATGGGAAACTTGCATTCAATACAGTGTAGAACTGTTCTGAGGAGAGTCATTAAAAATGCTTTCGGAGGTAGTTGTAAGCAGGGCTGTCAAATATTTCACAGTTTTTATTGCTCGAAATGATAACAACATGCAATGAGTGCAATTTTCTGGCACCTGGGCTACTCCTGCTCAATGTTTTCAAGTCTAGAGGGAGGATTTTCCTGAAGAGCATAGAGTATCAATTTCCCCACTGTTTTCTCTCTTTAACTGTATACCAGTGGGGATGCACAAACAGAAGCCTCTCACCAATTACCTCCTGCGTCTCTTTGTTCTTTTTTCCGGTCTTCACAAAATAGTGTCAAAGGCTTATTATGCAGGCCCTTTTAACACATAAATAAATAAGCTGACATTATGGTGATTACTACCTTACCCGGCTCTGTTTTGTTCTGGTGATGTAAACTCCGGCCCTGATGAGATTCTCCTCTCATTACCAGAGACCTTTATCTGAGTCTTGTTAGTATAAGCAGCCCATTTGTGCTCTAAAACTACTGAATCGGTCCTTTCTGTGCAATTAATTACAGAGGAGGAAACAATCTTGTTTCTTAACTGCTTGAGTTTTACACTTTACAGGGAAAATGGTAGCAGGCGGTTGGGTATGTTGGTTTACGAGAGGCAGGTGAAGAAAGAGAGTGAACTGGGTTGAAATGGCAATTAACTTGACAGTAGAGCTGAAGTAGAAAAGTATTGCATTAGCAATGGCAAGATTATGTGTTCGATACCCAGTGATAACAGATATATTTTCAATAACCACAAGGTTGTTCTGGATTAAATTATATGTCAAATGAATTAATAAACGATGATGGACTTGAGCAAGGCAGAAATCCTGAACACAATAGCAAGTTACCATACAAGGCTCAAGAGCAAAAAGGTGAACGTCATACAGCCACTCAATGTCAAAGCCTTGAACTCAATCCAAATGATCTCAATACAAATAAGAATCTTTGCCAGTGTGAACACAAACATCATCAGACTGACACAAATTTGCTATTAATAATGGACCACACTCTAAAAAGTGATTTGTTGTCTCAACAATCATATTGTATTATGTTAAGAAGCTTTTAAATATACAAAATGATATTTTTTTTAGCTTACCTTAAAATCCTTTGTTCATGCAACACAAAAATATAAATTAGAAGAAAAGCTCAGGAGTATGCTTAAAGTAAATGGTAAAAGTAAAACATTTTGAGTAGTTCAAACTACAGTTAAAATTAAGTAAACATAACATACATTTCCAGAGCAATGAACTTAATATTATGAGTACAAATGCTATGAGGAACAACCATAAGCCCTCGCACCTGAAAAGTTTGATCATTTATGCTTGTTTCAAATAATGAGCACTTTTGGGCCATTTATATAGCTGTTAATAAGATGTATAAAGAGATTTAAATTGTATTTCGTATTATTGATGTTGTTTTTTGTGAAGTTACCTCAATAAGGAAGACACACATCAGAAATGCAATATGTTGTGTGCTTCTATGGAGAATAATTTAATGACTGACATCAAATTAGTCATCAATACTATTTGTTATAATAATATACTTCACTATGCTATATGAACATTAAGGTAAATTAATTAAATGTTTAAGTACAGCCTACAAGAGCACTGTAAGTTGATTGTACTACATAATATTTTAAGTAAATAAGGTCAAGTGAACGCATGTAGTTGTGTAAACGCAACAAAGATTTTCTTGTTCTTTTGACTTAAAATCTGCTTAAGTTGAATTTACTTAGAAAATATGATGCAAAAATGGTGCACATATATTTTAATTAAAATATTTTTTCATCAGTGCATAATCATAATGTGACAAGCTGCACAAAATAATCTGTTTAATATTTGTTTAGTAGTACAAATAACCACAAAGAACTGCATTGATCTGTGATTCAGCATAAAAGAAAGTGACCCTTTTGCAAGACACCGAGTATAGATATTGTCATGGTCATGGCCAGTGCAAAAACTGAAGTAAGTTTTCCGCAGTAGAACATGGCAGTGTATTCCTGTGGGAGAGCTGAGTTAGCACCTCTGCTCCCCTCTGGTCAGCTAATGAGAGAGGCATGCGGTTCTACCCCACCACCCCCTCCGAATGGAATCGATCCCTGATGTCAGAGGCTGTACATTTGGCCTGCTAAGCCACCCACTCCCCTGTGAGCCAAATTAGTGCCCTAACACACTGGGGCACCAGCAGTAGCCATTGTGTGTTCAGACTCAAGCGGCCTGCTTATTGTGACATTTGCTCCAGCAGGAACGTGCAGAAAGTTAATGAAGAGTTCATATCCCTTACACTGAATATAGAACCTTACCAGCACCGGATGTTAAAACTCACTGTGTGTATCACATAACATCAGTGTTCAAAAGATGATTCATTCAAACTTTCTGTACTATGTATAAAGATGCTGCATAACTGTATAAATCTACTGTCATCTTGAGAAGTTTGAATTTTATTTGTATGAAAACATTCAGTAGCTGTAAATAGTATTATAGCCTACTGTAATATATTAAAATGCTTTATCTTTTGATGTATTCCCTGCTTTGTTTTAAACACGCTGCCTCGGGAGATATCAATGGCATATGTAAATATAAATGCCAAAAGTATCAAAAGATATCCGAATGTATTCTGTCACGCAATCCAAGCGGACAAACCATTTTTCAACAATGCCTCCTGAGTTTGAAATCTGTTTTAAAATTGTCATTCACCCCCACCAGACAGTGTACAAAGAGAAGATTAGACAATTTATTTTGCCATTTATTATTCAGAGGTAATGAATCCTTCTCTGTAAAATTGAGATCTGCATTTAGCTGTCAGCATCATTTTGGATAAGAGATGACTGACATTTTGCTCCGGGTATTTGTCTGCGCTCTCATCTCAGACGTTTGAGTGAGTGATAGATTATTCCACTCCTAGATTATGTTGTGAAATATTCAAATGATCATTTCGTCTGTGGGGGCAAACAGAGGGCCCACAGAAATGGATTTATTGTTTGTATATTACGAGGCCTTCAGTGGCCCTTGAGTTTGCAGGACACTCCTTTGAGCAGCTTAGAAATGCTATGAAGAGTGATTTTGAGCTTCAGTGAGGCTGTCAGTCAGGTTTAGTATATGGTTTGAGACAGGAAGTGGAATCCTTATGAGAAAATGTAGCTTTCGGTACCTTTGATTTTTCGGCCATTCAATGCTAACCTTTCTGAATATTTATTACAACCTCATGAGAGGTGTTTTTTCATTTATGAACACTTGGCCTTATGAACCTCTCATAAAACAAGCTTCTTATATGCACTAGAATTTAATTTATCTACTAGCAATGTCCAGCTGTATACATCACGGTATTCTGTCCATAAACATTTTCACAATGTAAGTTTCACTTCCTCTGATTACTTATTGTGTTTAACAACCTTTCGTAAATTACATTTTTACAGCTACGGCTTATTCCATAACTAGTACTTTTGGATGGCCACAATTCAATTAAATTAGTTAATTTGACCAAACCACAACGTTATTTGAAATTATGCTGAATAAAATGTTACATAATATGTATACATAATAATAATACCTTGATTTTTCCCAGTTTTTACATCTTAAGTGTGCTGTTTTACTTTTGTATTTTTAACAAGTTTTTTTATTATTTCAATAACAACTTTACCATGTTGGTTTATGATTATTTTTGTAGATTATAAAAAGTAAAATTGTATTTTCATGATGAATTTTATATTTTGACATCAAAACCAAGACAACTGTTAAATAATAAAATTCACACATAACAGTCATTTCAAAACTACTTAAATAAAAGCATGGTAAAATTTTGCTTTGGTAGAAATCAACTCATGGAACATACAATTAGGTTGAAAAAACACATTTGCACAGAAAATTAGTCAACAAAAAGTAAAAAAAATGCTTTGTGTGTGTGTTTGTGTGACTGCCAACTGGCATTGATATGCTTGAAATGCACACAGATAACATGTTTGGAATATTTTAAATTTAAATTTTGTGTCACAGGCTGAAGAAAAAAAAACAGACTAATTCACCTGTTCTGCCAAGATCTCTTTGACACACTGAAAATCTTCAATTTAGTCAGTAAACCTGGGTTACTATTAGAAATGACAGCTGAACTTGATGAAATTGTACGATCAATTGGAAAACAAAATTGCAATCAGACCAACATGATTTCCTGGTGCTCAGACCATGCTAATTCAGCTTCCAAACATGGGTAAATGTATTTAAACAGCATAATGGCATATTACCACGCGCTTCTTTTTTCACTGTTTGCTTACCCTATTAATCTCAAACTTCTATTTGCATGTAAATGTGGTCATATTTTATATCATCAAAATACATGAGGCTTCGCTGCGTAGCTGCGCGCGTGCCAGTGCGTGATGGGCAAGGGGGGGAGGGAAGGAGAGAAAAGAGGAATAGAGAGAGAACGATTCAGTAACACACTGAGCTCTGATGCACAATTACTGACATTTATGAGGAGTTTCAAAGTCATCAGTCCTGGCCGGGGTCAGAAAATGAAGAAATCAACAGGGAATGATATCAATACAGCAGCAGTTGGAGGCAGAGAGTTAGTAGCAGGTGCTAAAGGGTCACGTTATGATTAATAGGGTGAGAGCAGGGGTTTCTCACCCACAAGCGCTGAGACCTGAACCTTCAAGCTCAATATCGGAAAGGGCTGTTCCAGGTTTCTGTCTCTGTCACTCTTGCTCTCTCTCTCCCTGTTAGTATAAAAAGCAGGGATTGCTGATTCCCACTTTAACAACGTGAGAGGCAAAATCCACAGGGACTCCGTCACACTGCTAGAGTGGAGTTTGTTCAAGTGAGAAAAAAAGGGGGGGACAGAGAGGGGGAACGTTAGAGCAAAAAAGTGCGAGGAGGGAAAACACTGCAGTGATGAAGGCTTAATTGGAGGGCCATAACCATTTCATATGCAGTTTAACCTTTTTAATGCATGGACACCCCAGGCTTCCAAAGCTCTTGAGTAAAGCACATTAATTATAAATTATCTGTATGTAATTCCATACTGATTGAAACTGTGTTTACATTCCAGGCTAAAGAAGAACACGGGATTGGTTCACCCTCATGATGTTCCCAACTGGGTCTCATAGGAAATACGTACCTCTGTACACTTTTCGCAGCGTACCATCAGGTCACATTTTCTAACAACAGTAACTTTAAAAACACCATATTATATTATATTGGGGTGTGATCATTTTGAATTGAATAAGACATCGTATTTTGTGTACGTTTATATTTTCGTACGCACAATTTAATCATATTTGAGCACGTAACCCTGTTGAAAAAAACATCATATGCTGATTTGGTATGTTTTGATGCTAGTTTGTGCTGGTTTAAGCTGTTAACGTGCTGGTCCTTAGCTGGTTTAAGGTGGTCAAACCAGCAACAAAACATATAACCCAGCATATGCTGGCATTTTCAACAGGGAACCCGGCCCTAACAGTTTGTATATTATATAAAACACAACACGGAACAGGAAGATACGGCTACATATGCTGTTTATTCAAAAAGTACAATTTTATTCCAAGCGTTCTGAGGCCAAAGAACAGACCCGAAAACGATCCCCTTCTCCGTCCTCGATAAAACTCAGATTAGGACCGGCTGCGCACAGTGACAGATTTTAAAAAATTGCCTCCGGTGTGTGAACACCTGTTACGTCAGCGTAGACTGTGATGGCTGGTTGCGACATTACGCTAGCTTCCGTTACACGCTAACCTTGAGCGTACAGTTTAATAAAACATGACTGGGTGCATTCCTGGAGCGCGATCGTCAGCGATTAAAACCTGCTGTGCTCGATCTTGTATGTGGGGTTAGGTGCTCTAAAGTATCTATTAAATACAAATAATAAGTATTTATAAAATCATTTCAGAGGCAAATCGTGACACTCAAACACATTCTCTAGTCTAGTGAACAAACACAGTTCTTCTCTTTGGCACCCCCAGTGGCGTTTTGTGTCTCAAAACTGTAGCAATTTGTACCTGAAGGTACGTATTTCCCATGAGACCAGGTTGGATGTTCCACAACTGTGTGGCTAACACAAATGGGTAAATCTGAATAATCTTGAAGCAGAACTGATTTTATACAACAACAGTTGTATTAGTATGCCTAAGCCCCCAAAACACCATCGCAAGCAATATAGTGTACTTATGACATAAGTGTAGTGACTTTGGCTTTATTTTGTTGTGTTTTTGTTTCAACTGCATAATTTAGCGTATTTTATTTCTGTACATCATAGTCTCTTTCATCTTAAAAGCAACTAAATGCTAAAGAGGGTTTACTTGCATAAAAGCTTGCTTGCATGTTCAGTCACTTCGTCTGATTCATTTGGAAAACACAAGCCTACCGTCGCATCAAATCATAAGGGGTTTTAGCTTTAGTGATGTTATCAGTGAGAAAGGTCTATAATAAGAGATGATATAATGAAGTGAATGGCAGCAGAACAGCTCTGACGACACGCTCCCTCTGTGCTCGGGCCCTTATTAACAGAGCCAGACCCCGCCATCATTATCCAGTAAAAAGCCTGATGATTGGTCGCTCCGTGGCAGGCCCCTGGTGGCTGTCTTTGTCACAGATACGTGGAGGGGGAAGAGAGAGAATAGAGCTTCACTCTTTCTGTCAAAACTAGCTTGGCCAAATGTTATCATTTTAAATGCCATGAAAGCAGAGGGTGCATAGGCCTAGGGGGTATACACATCCCCATATGCTAGTGACAGTGATACAAGTGTAATTCTAGACTATTAGAGTGACACAGAGGATCATTTCTGCCCCAGAACATGAGACAGCTGAGGGGCTTATGTGGGACAGGCTGTCACACTATACAAATTTAAGAAATTCTTTAACCTGCCCTGCTTGCCTGATACCTCAGCAGCACCCCTCCACCCCCACTCACCCACCCACCTTGAATATTTTATGCATGAAAATGATTTATTAACTTGAGACAGGTACCGCACTGAGAGGCCAGGTAGAGGACTGCAGGGTGAGACCAACAGGGTGCTTCATCTATCAAATAAGAGCTGTGAGTGGCTGAAACATCATTTGTAATCCACAGGTTTTGCACTAGTAAGAATTGAATTCATAGCAGAATATTTGCCTTTTAAGGTTGACCCTAAAAAGTATTAAGCAGTTGCATTTTAATAAATAGAACAAAATCAAATTAAAAGAATGTAAGGAATCATTTATAGACCTAGCATGTCGATTATTCACAGAAGCATATTAAGACTAAAATCAAACAATTAAACTGTTTTGTCAATTTGCCTTCACATATGAAAATTTAACAAGACTTCTTCTGTGTATCATTGCAATTTTAGTCTTGTTTTAACACATTAGAGTTTCACGTCAACAGGGTCGGACAGAATTAGTCTATTGCCGTGATAATCCGATGCCTTTAATCACACTCATTGCTCATCATGCGCCCATGAGGGGTTATGACATCTAATCCGGCAGCTAATGAACCCTCTAATGCCTTTCATTCATGGCTGAATTTAACCCAGGCACTTTCTGTCCATCTCGCATTCGTCATTCATCCCTCCACGCAACTCACCATGATCGACAGCGTTTGGCCAACAATGTCAAAAGGGTCAGCGAGGGACCCGACGCTGGAGAGACCAGGGAGAATAAAAAACAGCACTCCTCGCCATCTGAATGCAACGGCCATAGATCGTAGCAGACTGGCACAGAGGCCCGTTGGGACCCCGAGAGAACAAAAGCCGTCCTTCTGCTAATTGACTGCAAAATTAGCCGGGCTTCCCTGTGGGACCAGCGCAAGACAGCAGCAGATGGAGCCGGACTGGACACTCTGGCAGAAAGATCTCTCTCAACCTGCTGAAAACCTGCCCACAATTATGGGTCACAACACTTCTTGTTTAACAGAACGCACTGAACCACCAAAATCAGGGCAAAAGATTTAAAGGTCAGCGACCGTGAGGGAGCCATATAGGCACTGAGAGAGACCTGGGGGAGCGGAGAGCACTCGAGAACGTTGTTGTTGCATGGGATCTCTTCTCCATGCCTTGGGATATGCAATTGTCACCTTTAGAGATTTCAAAGGGTTTTGGGGGTTCAAAAAAGCCCACACTAATTTTGCTCTGGGGCTTCTTCTTTTTCCACACTCAAATGGGCAACCAAAACAAGCCGTTTACAAATATTTTTTTAAATGCTCCTACAAACCCTCAAGTTCTGAAACGCTTCAAATACCTCCGAGGGCTTCTTTGGCATCGCTGAACAAAAGGCGCCTCGTGACTTTAGACTGCATATACCCTTTATTGCAAAGTCAAATTCAAATCATAGCTGAAGTTTGTAAGGAGAGCGGTGAAAGTATCTTGAGTATCTCGAGTTGCGGAAGCAGACGAAAGGCGGGAGAGGACAGGCTAAATATTTGGCAGTCTTCACAGGGGCCTGTTAAAGGTACGGCGCACCGTTCGCCAGCCCTTGAATAAACAAGTAGCTGGTGTCGCTGTGAAGTTGAATTACATAGCTCAAAGCTCTTTTCTTTTTCCGCTGGCAAAAAAGTGCTTCTCTTTCTAGGGATTACTCTAAAGGAAAGTATTTACTGTTTCGCTCGCCACATAAAGGATATATGGAAATCAGAGGGCTACAGTCACCACTCCGTGGCTGTTTTGAAATTCTAAGAAAGGTGCAGAGAAAACTATATTGTGCTTTTGAGGTGTGTGGATGCTTTCCACTCTACCTCACCATGACTGTCATAGTAATCTGAAATGACAAATTCACATACAGTGGATTAGCCAGCAGTGGAGAAAGCCCAGGCGCTTAATATTTGTTGATGTTGCTTTTATCTAGCAGGTTTGTGTCCCGGGGCTGCGGTTACCTTGGTGATGAGGATATAACCGTTTTCAGAAATTCCAAGGAGATTCTCGCTCCTCGAAATTCCACGACCAGCGGGCCGCTCGTCATTTTGTATGCTGTCAAAATCTTTGATGTTCCCGGGCTCTTGATGTCAGGCTATGAAAAATGCTTAGCTCAATTTAAGCCTCTCGCAAAAAAGGGCTAACAACTGTAATTAAATCATTAAATTCTTGTCTACGCTTCACAGAGCATAGAGAAAATTAACTTCCCACCAACCTCATTTTCTACTTGAACATGAAATAATGATTTTTTGCTCACATAATTACAAAGCTAACATCTGATAGAGTCAGCATCCAGGGGGGATTATCACATGCATGAGTATTAGACCTCATTACCAGCTTGACTGCAAAATTATTACATCTTGTAATTGGATGGTGAGATTTATATACAGATTGGCCGGGTTTCTGTAAGATTGTAATTACAGGCTTCATTGGTTCGCTACTTATCGGAACTTCACAGAGAAAACAACTGGTAGAATGAAATGAGCATTTCATTAACCTATAGCCTTATCATGGGAAAACTTGTGTAACATTCATGTATGCATTAACATAAATAGGATCGTTCATTCTCTGCTGGATAGGGTTGAGCCTTCTTTTGGCGATCCGGCAGGGGCGGGGAGGTTGAGGTTCGGAATGGGTGGGGGTTCAAGAAGTCACGCCCCCTCCCACCCATCTTATTTAACTCTCGTAATCCATGTAGATGGAGAGAGAAAACACTGAATTACTTGTCTATTTCACGAGGATGAACTCAATACATCTATTACTTAAAGACTAACTGGCTGTGAAAGTACTCATTTCATGAGAGTCAAGGTGTACGTTTGGCCGGCTCGCCCGGTTGTCTCCTCTGATGTTCCTTTCAGTGTTAACAACATCTCTGGCCTTGTTCCCCGCTCGAATACAACGGCAGCTGGAGATTGGATGCCCACATAAATAACCCCCTTACACAATGACACTGCGGGATCGATCCAGATTTGATGGGTACTCACAAAAAGACAGGGGGAGGGGAGGGAGGAGGAACCATGGGGGCGGGGGGATTGCGTCGGGGCCGGTGGGGTAAAATAAAATTGTTCAATTACTGAGCAAACACTATTTTTCTTACTTTAACAAGAGATTTCACGGTTTGGTCTGTGAGGTGCGGTATCAGCTGAGTACATCTAATGCTGGCATTACCCGGCTCCAATCAGCTGGGCCTTTGAAATGGAGTTGCTATTGGACTTCATTGTTTGGATGGTTTTTTTCAGCTGGGATCAATGTTGCCTTTACGTGAAGCTGATACAAAACTGGGGGATGCAACCTGCCACCCCCTCAGGCCGGCACCTCAAGAACCCTAGTCTTTCTGCCTGAGAGCGTTCAGCCCTGAACGAAAGTGACACGTCGTGGTCCTGCCTGCCTCGGTCGTTCAAAGAGCACGGGATGAAGGAACAAGCTCTGCCAGGGCTTACCTGCCAGACCTCTCCATGCCCTCCCGCTCTGTAACCTTGTACGTGGTAACCATCTTCATACATGGTGACAGTTCAATGAGACACGCTGACTTAGTTGAGTGCATCCCCTTGTGCCCGAATGTGAATGAGCGATCCTCCGGTTTTAAGAAATGTATACAGTTATTTAATGGACACAGACATATGCTCACTGATTATAAGGGAGAGTTCACAGGTTTATTTCAAAGTTGATAACATCGAGATGCACCTGATGATATCATAATGCACCTCAATAACAAATGGAGTGGTGATAGAAAATGATAAAAATGTGATGTGTTTCTGAAAATATAAACCATGACAAATATAATTAGCATTTTTTTTTCGTATTTATATACATTTTACTTCAGACACAGATTTTATACTATACTAATTTGAGCAAATATATAGAATAAGAGATGTTCTGCTTTGATGATTCTCACTCATCTGGAATATATCTAATCTAAAGATGCCTTGAAGGAATTTGATAAGAGGAAAAGGCAAAATGTTGAAAATTTAGACTTTATCTCATTTACAAAGTAGATTGTTGTTTATCAGTGCAAAGTACAAACGTAAAAATGTCAGGGTTCTTAAGGAGCCAACAACACTTAAAAAGTGTAATGCGCTTTTAAATCTTACACCATGATATCATATTATCAAAGTCGGCATATTGAAACATATATATAAGTGCCAAGTTTTCATTTGGACAGTCTTTAATTAACTGTGTTTTGAAATTAAAAACAGATTTACATGTTCTCCACACCGTTGGGAGTTGTAAAATGTTTTATGATATAGTTGAAGCATGTGAAATAGGCAGTTTTTGAGTAGATTCTGTAATTTTTCATAATTTCTGTATTTCCATAATAATGCATGCAAACATTCAATGAAATCTTACCTAGCACTTTGGAATTGTTGTTATTTAAAATGGACAATCTTATTCATAAAGTTTTTAACAGTTAAATCGTGTAAGGAAAAAAGCAGCCTGCCTCGCAAACACGCATCAATGACATTTGTGAGGTGTTAGTTTGGATTAAGTGATGTTTTAAAGACAGAGTGTGCGAGATTTTAACACGGGCCACCTGATGTCTTTTATCAGCCTGCAATCTGTGGTGAGAGGAGGCCTCTATTTAACAAACCATTACAACTGAAAGAGCCATAAAAGACTAATGCACATAAACACGGCCATTCTGTCTATTAATTACCTCTGGCCCTGTGGCAATGAGGGTACTTAACCTCTACTAGATCACGTGGTGATATGTTTTCCTTAGGAAAGAGCCAAAACAATTAACATCCCCTCTCACATTTCTCTGCCTGTCTTTCTTTCTCCTTTTTCTCTCAGTGGCCAGTCATATCAGAGAGGTGAGCCACCCGCTAATCAGCATTGACAATGCCCTTTGGGATGACCAGCACCCTGGCTAGCCTTTGATATGTGAGCATGCTGAGGTAGGTGGGTGGGAGCACATTTTGTTGATGTTCTTAAAAAGCCTGCAAGTGTTTCAAGAGGTGTGGGATCCAGTAGACACGGATTAACCTAAAACACACAGCCACATACACCGGTTAACTACGCCATTAACCTATTTATCTTTGTGCAGTTCATTTACATTTTGTATGCACATACATAGCAAGATCCCAGGCTGGTTGTCACAGTTTTTTTTCCTATAGTCACCAAGTCAACTTATAAAAGCACAAATGTTAAAAGTCACACTACTGTCACATTATACTTAATATATTGTAAAGCAATATTTAAAGAGTAAAGCAATTATGAGAAACAATGAAACTGAAATAACAATAAAAATATATATAAATTATTTTATTTTAGCTAAAAGATATTATAATTAATACAGTTCATTAAATGACAACACACATGTGTGACAACTTGTGTGCCCCAATAGAAATGCAAAACTTGTTGTTGCCCCATAATGTATGCTAGCTTGTTGTATAGAGCTTGTTATTACAAAAATATGATCATGCTGAACTTCAAATGGCAGAATTCCCCAAAATAGGTTTTGACCTATAGGTGCATTAAACAAAGTACAAAAAAACAAGTACTTGTTATTTTTTGACATTTACTTGTGTATTTTTTATCTGATTTGCAAAAACTGGCATGCAATGCTAAATATGAAGCTGTGACATGCCACAACAGAAAGCACCATAGTGATTTAAGGAGCAGGTGATGTGATGGTACACATGCAGTGTTTTTATAAAAAAATATATTTTCAAAATAAACAGTATAGAATTCTTTTCTGCCGGGTTTGCCGATTTTCAGTATGAGTGGATAGTTTGGAGACAAGTGCCAAACCAGCAGATGCCCACTAGTGTGGGAGTTTCACTGCCAGGGTGTCACTACAATGAGGTAAAACCTCTTTCCATATGCTCTGCTGTCAGCCATACACACAACACTCTGCCCTTGTGACATTTCCACACACGTCTTTTATTAGCCTGAAAATTCCCTCCTTCCGTACCTGGGTGTGGTACAGGCATTCCTATCAAATTCCTAGTGCTGGACTCTAATAAGGCGTTTAACTGTTCTCTGGTTTATTGCGGTATCGCGGGATATTTGGAGTTATTGGATAAACTTTATTTTTGTGCTGGGAGCAGACGGTGCATAGTGATGGTTGGTTGATATCTGCATCCTCAGAATTTGGCTGGAATAGATTTCAGCACATATCATTTGTTAATCTCTCTCGGGTGAGGGGGAAATACCAGAGATTTTTAACCTTGTGTCAACTTTGCTTTACTGAAGACAGAAGGGGGCAATAGGGGGCAATCATGTGTGGTCCAGCATGTTTCAGAGTCTTTCACATATTACTAAATATTCAGGGCTCTAATTATATGGAGCTCGATTACATAGAATCCAATAAAAGGTTTAACACGTTTACATCCTTTCTGTTACAACTAATAAAAATAAAACTTTATAATTTCAATTGCAATGACAGACATTGTACCTTAAAAAATTTGAGTATATTTAGTGTAAATTTGATGAGTTTGTTTCAAAAATGAGGTAACTCCATTTTCATTTTTTTAAATCATGTTTTTTACTATGTTATCATGTTTTTATTGTGTCACTTAGCTGTTATGACTTAAATCAAAACAAACCAACTGCAGTTTGATTGATATTAATTGGAATGCACAATAAAAAAACATGATTTTTGAAAACTTTTAAAAACGGAGTTATATAAACTCTTCATTTGGAAAGCATAATTTAGGTCCGACTCACACACTTGTAATTTACACATACACACAGGCTTTGCTATATTAAGCTCGCAAGGTAAGATACAAACAGTGTATGTAGCCAAGACAGAGTATTCTGTGTTGCTCTAACTGTGAAATATAGGCCTGTTAAATCGGCATACTTACAGTATCTCTCAAAGACCGTGAGCATAAAATGTTACAATGATGGTTGGTGCTAACACTCTGCATTAAAACCCTATCTGACCACTGCTGACTCAAGTCTGGCTCTGGTCATCTCTGAGTCCAGAGGGGATTTATTCAGTAACCATGGATAGGAGAGATGTCCTGGTTCCTTTTAATAGCATTAAGGGTTCAAACCGTTAGGGCTGTAATCTAGAGAGAGAAGAGACTCTGGCGCCTGCCTTTGATCTTATTGCTTTTGGCTGTTTAAAGTTGACAGTTTAGTTGAATGCCATTCCGTGCTTTCGTTTGTGCAAGATGAGTTTCACAGTGTTGTAAGAATTGCCCTACACCTGTACTTAAAGAATGTACATTGACATGCTTGAGGAAAACATTGATTTTTGAGTGCTATGAAATCCAAATACAAACAGAATTGTGTGCTGTTGGATCCATCTCATGAAGCCTGTGTACAATTGACAAAACAGTTTAAAAACAAAATACTAGCATTTTAGGAAGAATCCTTTTGTGGGGAAAGTGGGCTGGAAAAGAAAGTATGAAAATACAGATTCATGCACAGTTCAATATTTGTTTTATTTGTTTACTCAATAAGAACCATACATGGTATGCCAGAATAGATCGGGTATTCTCTAGTATATTAAAATCATCAAAATTACAAATAGATGGAAAATACAGCATGGGACTCCATCATCAGATATTGTGTGTGGTGCTTTTTTGGTTTAGAAGCCTGAAGTCTAAAAAAAACATTCAATGTCAAATCAGCCTTTTAAATATGCAGAATTCACCCTGTAATCACTGCTTTGCTAAGCTGAGGTTTGGTATTTATATGACAAAAAGAGAAGAAAAATTAGACCTTGCTTAAGGGCATGTGCGCTGTGTGCTTCCATAAATTATAGATGTACACATGTACACATACTGTATATGTCTGTCACTGCATAAAGGACTGTGGTATAATTTTCACCTTCCATAACTATAATTATTAGTAAAGAAAACAGGTTTAACGGTGATGATGTCTTAAACAGGGGAGTTGTAATTGTCAGTGAGCACGCTACAGGTATCCAGTGAAGTTGCATTGGTCTCTGTTGCAGTTGCAGGGGAAAGTGATAATGGGACTTTAACAAGACCCATAAATCAGTTAAGTGTGAACAGGCTTTATTGCCCATAGATTACACGTGCCATTGTTTGACTAGGGTCAAACTTCAACCTCTTTGCGATTTATTTCCCCCCTGACCCAAAAGAGGAAATTTAATATTGCGGTCCAAAAAGGGTCTTTAAGGGTGTGAAACAACGATTATGAAATACAATTTTACATGCATTTTTTTAGCAATTGCTATATTGCTTCTGGTAAATTAGATTTTAGAAAATTAAGAGAAAAACGTGAAATATTATGTATCAAATATCCTTTTTAAACAAAGCAGCAATTAAAGACAACTTTAAATAATATAATTAAAAAATAAATATGCAAATATTTTCCTCCATCCTTTATCTAAAAGTAATGTCCCTTCTTAACGTCTCTGTCTCAGTCGTTTGGAGATATTTTCAAAGTCATATCTCCATGATCTTCAGCTCTGCACGTTTCCAGCGGGTTATCATCATCGCCATTCCTCCTTCTGCCTGATGTGTTCCTGTGATTGGCATCAGTGCCCTCAGATATTTTCAACAGATCCTCCACTCGCGGCCATCTGGGGCAGATCATAATCACTGACTTCATCTGAGCCGTTAAACTATTAAATCCACTAGATCCTTTCAACGAGCACAACTTTAGAGAACCTCGAGCTTTGACCCCGTGCAAGAGCCAGTCTCGGACCAGCGCAACGCGCATGTGATTTGGTTATATGCAAATACCGACATAATACATGCAATGTAATCACATATGAGAACATATTTCATTTTGTCTAAATATATATGTATCCAATTTACAAGTACACAAATGAACAGCACTCAGATATAATAAACAAATAAAAAATTAGATTAGAAATTGAAATGCTGAAAATTGTGGGAAAAAAGGCAGTCAGTTTCCTTTCTTTCTGAAACACATCAAACATATTCTGAAAGTTTCATTCATTTTAAATCATTATTGGTGGGACTTATTTTGGTGAAGAAGTGGTGGGATAATGTGAGGTTATTATTACCGCACATACATTAAATCAAAACTGTTAGACTTTGTCTGTCATATTAGAGGTATTAGTATTTTGGGGGGGCTCCTAGCTATATGACGGTCGTATGCATGTTAATCAAGTGCTTGCGATTATTCAGGACATCACCTCATTCAGTATTTAACAATGGAACATAAATACAAAGTCCCCCAATGCCCCCACCCCTGTGCGTACGCTTGTAAGTGTCTTTGGGTTATGCATGTGTGTTCGCGCGCGTGTGTGGAAAAGGGAGAAAATCAGGAGAATTACTTTTTCTGACTGCTTCAAATTATAATTTAGTTATAATTTTTGTCGAGTTGCTTAACATTTAGAGTTATGATTACCAATGTTAAGAACAACCGATTATTATTCTTATTTCCCTAAATAAAAAGTAGCTGTCGTTTTACAGAAATAGCCGATGCCATGAAGCATTTACACTAAAGTACATTTGGAAGTTCATGCATTGAAACCTGTGTGTCTGTAAATTAAAAAAGTTAATAAAACAGATCCATGATGATGAAAAGTAGCGAATAAATGCACATATTTAACTAGGCTCACTCCGATAAAATAAAAAAGCGTGTGCTTTATTAAAATATTACTTAATATTTTTGTTTTATTTTTTTGTAAAATAAATCGTTAAATAAATGTTTAACACTATCTGCCGTTTTAAACGTAACTCGCTATATGCAACTTAAAAGAAAGCAGCTGTTTTGTCGCCAATACCTTATGAAGATCAGTGTCATCGAAATGTTGTTTTAATTCTCCAGTGTTTTTTAAGAATAGTGAGCCATTCTGATGAGTTCCGCGTGCCTATCAGTTTATTTCTCCAGTGCTGGGCAGCTGTAAAATCGCTTGGACAGGTTGTCACACTACAGTGAATGGATTCTAATGCTAAACATTTAACATACAATCCTCCAAACAGTGCAAAAGTGGCCCTGGCCAATGCACTAACCACATGCGCCAACGAGGAGGAGCCTGGGACGCCAATCAAA
Source organism: Triplophysa rosa (assembly GCF_024868665.1). NCBI lineage: Eukaryota > Metazoa > Chordata > Actinopteri > Cypriniformes > Nemacheilidae > Triplophysa > Triplophysa rosa. The sequence continues at coordinate 10,777,217 of NC_079897.1, read as the reverse complement.
GCATCAACTTCAAATTGTATCTGAGAGATCAGCCCAGGACCTAGGGGCAGAGACATCAGTTGGAGCTCAATTGTTGATCTGATCACATCCGACGGACTTGCTGGAAAAGAGAAACTGAGATTTAAAGACGAGCATTTACCATTCTCACCCTGTGCTGCTTGAGAGAGAAACTCTTTCACTTCTTGCGTTGGTGGGCTATTCGCTTTTTGCGTTGTTTTGGCTTCCGACGTGGCGAAGGAGATGTCTTTCCCCCAGCTGGGTTACCCGCAGTATTTAAGTGCCTCCCAGGCGGTGTATGGAGGTGACCGTCCGGGAGTGCTCACTCCCTCATCCCGGGTAGGGAACGGTGAGATCGGGGGAAGCGCGTCCGCGGCGGCCGCTGCGGTGTCTTCGGTGTTGGGCATGTATCCGTACGCGCACAACTACAGCGCTTTTCTGCCTTATACCAGTGCCGATCTAGCTCTTTTCTCCCAAATGGTAAGAAAAGTAAATGTTTGTTAAATGTATTCATTCGCGAAGGCTGTGTTTTCTGTTCACATGCTGTTGTCTCAGATCAAAGTATTTTAAAATAGTTTTAAACAGTGTTTTGAATTCGCCACGCTTGCATGGTTAATGTAGAACTGAACCGAAGCTTGCTCTGTGAATGGCAAGTTAATCTGCAGCGATTTGGGTCTCACTAAACGAAAATGACAATGCGGATCTGACATGCACAAAAACAAAATAGAGCCAAACAAGCGCACTTTTGTTTTTCTGAAGATTTATTTGCGATTTTAGGTCGAATAATTGTTATCCGAGTTTTTCCCGTTTTGTAAGGTGTTAAACTTGTTCTTAAGATACATTTCAACTGATTTAAATGGTTTCGATTGTCGATTAAACAACTGGCCGAATATTTAACCTTGGAAAATATAGCTATAACTATAGTTATGGCATTGCACTAAAATATTGTTAGGCCTATAAAATCTCGCTTTAACAGTAGAACAATATTTATCCATTCATCAAAAATATTTGTCTGTTTACTACTTCGTGTTTTTTTTTGTTGGTGGTTTATAAAAACGTGCAATTTTATTAAAATGCGGTTTTATTCTTATATTATTAAAATGCACTAAATTGTTTACGAGATATTTTTGTTCGTAATTCTAAATTTTGCTAAATATTTTTCTTTTATTTTTGTTATATTAAGTTTTATTTAAAACAATTTGTTGGTATAGGGCCTATATGTCACGGGTTTACTTCACGTTCATATAAAATATACATTGTAAAATATATGTAAAAACAATGTCGCCATAGTGTGATTGGCATTTTTATTATTTTCCACAATATCAATTTTTATTCTAGTTTTTTTAAAATAGCCTATGTGTTATTATTTGTATCTGTGGCCTAGCCTTTTCGTGTCAGCTGGCCAAAGATCAAAAGAAACGTTAGTTTAAAAAGGTCAGGAAAATGATGTTAAAATTGTAAAAACATTTAAGTACACTTTCAGTCCAGTTTTTAGATAAGCACCGATGAATAGAGAAGAATGTTTCCGCAACATGAACACGATTTAAAAGTTTCACTTTCACTGAGAATATGTGGCGCAGTATATTTATACATCTTGTGCAGAGTTCTTACAGTGATTGAAATAAATGTCTTACAATTTTTATCGTTCTTTTTAGGGCTCCCAGTATGATTTAAAAGACAGTCCTGGTGTTCACCCAGCAAGCTTTGCTGCACACAGTGGACCTGCTTTCTACCCCTACGGGCAGTTTCAGTATGGAGACCCTAACAGGCCTAAAAACGCCACACGGGAGAGTACCAGTACTCTGAAGGCTTGGCTCAACGAGCACAGGAAAAACCCATATCCCACCAAAGGCGAGAAGATCATGCTGGCCATCATCACCAAGATGACCCTCACACAAGTGTCCACATGGTTCGCCAACGCCAGGCGGAGACTCAAGAAGGAGAACAAGGTGACATGGGGAGCCAGAAGTAAAGAGGATGAAGATGGTAACATATTTGGTAGCGACAACGAGGGGGACGCCGAGAAGAACGAAGATGAGGAGGAAATAGATTTGGAGAGCATAGATATCGACAAGATCGATGACAATGACGGAGATCAAAGCAATGAGGAGGATGAGGAGAAGCGCGGGGAACTGGAGAGTATGCAGGAGAAACGGCACGCGCTTGCGTTCGAGGCTCATGAGGCCTTTGACAAATCCAAATCAAATGCGATTTCCGTTAGCAAAGAACCTTCCGACGGAAACAACAACAACACGAGGGTGCTGTCCCCAGGTCGACAGGGAAGTTTTCAAGTTCCGGTTAGCAATAAGCCCAAAATATGGTCGTTAGCGGAAACCGCAACAAGTCCAGATAGCGCACTAAAACCCACGTCCCCGACCGTTCCTGCCACTCAGGCGGGGTCTCACCCGGCCTTCCTGCCCAGCCACGGACTGTACACGTGTCAGATTGGAAAGTTTCACAACTGGACAAATGGCGCATTCCTGGGCCAGAACTCCCTGCTGAACGTACGATCTTTTCTGGGCGTCAATCAGCATCACCATAACCATCACGTCCATTCGCAACAGCCCACGTCGGTGCTAGTGTCATCTATGCCAGCCGTGAACAGTGACAATGCGCCAGAGGACCTGAGTCCAAAACACATAGGTATGCACTAAATCCTGGGCCTTATGTGGACCACATGACAACTTGAACAATTCATTATTATTATTTTCTTTTATACTTCCATTATTATGGTTATTGTTATGGCTATTCTTATTCTTTTTATTACTGTTGTTGTTATTATTATTATTTTATTATTACGCTCTAAAATGCTGGGTTGTTTTTAATCCATGGCTGAGTCAATATTGGACGTTTGGGTAACAACAACGCATCATTTGGGTTGATTTTCCAATATTGACCCCATTGCCATGGGTTAAAAACAAAACAGCATTTGCTTTTCAAATGTATTTCCTGTATAAGAAATGCAATTGCTGACTTTTTAAAATTACTTGTTTATATCAGATCGAGAAAACGTTCTCAGAAATGAATCCCCAACGCAACCTTTAAAGTCATCGTTTCGTCCTATTCATGACAGGTAAATTTGCATTATTATTATTATTATTGTTGTTGTTGTTTTTGTTGTTAGTGTTATTATTATTATTATTCGGTTTATAATATTATTATAATTTTCGGTTTATAAGGAAAAAAACTATTTTCCCAACGGATGTTTTTAACAGCTTATCGGAGAAAAACTCTTTGGATAAAGCTATTCCCAGCAGACAGCCAAAGAAAAATCTGCGTTTAGCGCTTATAATAAATAGTTGTGCTTTTCGTGGTGACAAAGGGCCACGAATCCCCCTCCCCACTCACACTCTCTGTCTCTCAGGAGAGTAACTACTTATCAAGTCACCAAAGCTGTGTGCCTTTCCTAAAGACCCTTGGGGAAAGTGAACCTCGGGGGAGCAGTCTTGCTGAAACTTTCCCCTTTTTAAGAGCCACATTATTTTAACATTCTTTTCTGTGATATGACTCGTATTTATATATTTCCTAATGGGATAAAACAAATTGCACCAGTGAATTGAATGGTAATTTACGATACAGCATTAAAAACTTTTCATTTTCATAAAAAGTAGCTAGGCCTTTACCATGTAAAAAAATGTATAGAATGGTAAAATTTTACAATAAAAGTAAATTTTATGTTGACGACAAAATAATTACGCTATTAAATTATAATGATTTACAGTAGCCTAATTTGCGTGAAAATAATTATTAATGTCATTAAATATAGTATATGTTAATTTTCAATGTCCATGGATCATTGGTATCCCTGATAAAAAAAATTGTTACCATATGAGCCATTTTTTTTGTGGCTAACGTTGAAATGTCACGCTGTGTTGTTAATATATAGGACATCAGATCACATCTCTCTCTCTCTCTCTCTCTCTCTCTCTCTCTCTCTCTCTCTCTCTCTCTCTCTCTCTCTCTTTCTCTCTGTGTCTCTCTCTCTCTCTCTCTCTCTCTCTCTCTCTCTCTCTCTCTCTCTCTCTGTCTGTCTCTCTCTTCTCAGCCCAAGAAACCAGCAGGAATCAACACAGAGGGTGCTAACAGCTCTCTCTTCCGCTTGATCAAGACATTTGCCCGGGAAAAAAGACTGATGGCACTCATAATGGGACAATGCAAACGAAATCAGCATAGCATTCAGTTACTCTAAAACAAATGGCGAGTTTGATTAGCACCAGTGGAGTTGTACATATGACACCTGTGATCCCTTCCTTACCGTGGGACATTTGGTAGGCTTATTTTGTCTTTATGTGATGGTGTTTTCCTTTAAGGTGACCCACATTTGTAAATAGTTGACGGAGTTTGTTCAGATCATATATTTTGTCTAATAAACTAAATGAAATTATAGACAAATTCAAAGTACTGATGGGTTTTTGTGGTCTCTGGAAAAGTGTGGGTTTTAGTGGAGGAAACGCATTTGGTTTTTTCCTTACGTCATTATTATTGAACTTATAAATTGTATAAATAGGCCTATTAATCCGCGTTAATAATAAATATAAACAATTGGAGAGTAAACTGTCGGTCAGTTTGCAAGGGGCCCGAAACGGATCTTAAAATATTTTGCAGGAGTGTTCAAATTCAATTGTTAAATGGAGCTGGCTGGAAATGCATTGAGGTGCTAATAAGAGACCAGATGGCTGCTGGCGGCGGAAAATGGACCGAAGCAGCTGGGAATATCATTAAGTAATGATGCGGGAACGCCCTGTGCAAACAAAATCAAATGGTTAAAATCTAATCTGTCAGTAAGAGAAAGGGAGAGAAAAAACCTCGATACGATAATAAATTATTAATTTGTTGAGGAGAGTGACATTCAGTTCAGAGGTAGGCCTAGTGTGGAGTGTCTATAGCGTCATTCGCAAGACAGTAGCTACAGCTCATACTACAATAATATATAACCTAATACCTCAACTCAATAGCCTTTCTCGAATTTAATGGAAAACTGAATTCATATAAATAACCATATAATTTATAAAAACTTTAAAAGCTTAATGAAAAAAGCTGATTTTTTTCTAAATTGTGATTAAACAAATAACACAGAAAAAGACTCACGGGCTAATATTTTAAAATGTTTTAATGATTTTGAATGACGCTTATTTAGGTCTTACGCTACATGTGTTGTCTGCTTTTCTTGCTTCATTTAAAGCTATTGATGCTGGAAACCAAGTTGCAGAATAAGTAAATTAAAGCTTATAGCGACCTCTATAGATATAAAGAGTCATAACAGCTAGTTCACACGGACACAGTATGAACAATTCAGTCATTTTAGCTTGATTTTGTTTTATAAAGTACAGTTAATATTTAAGTTTAATTTTTTGTAGTTTACTTTTTAGTTGAATTTTTAAATATTGAATGTTTGACTGATGTATGGAATTATGTAACACGTCTAATTTCACTACCACATATGTGACCCAGTCTGTGAAAACACTGCTTAAGTCATTGTTTTGTGATTAACTGTTTTCTACATAAAATCATCCAACATAATGTAAAGAACAGAACATTCTGTAAAAATATGACGTTGATATTTTTAATGAGTAATGACACACTTTGACACATGTCAAAGATGTTAATTATAGTGAAATTCATGGTTGAACTCAAACGTTGATGCTCGTTATTTATTTTTTTTCCATTTTGAGACTAGCCTGGTTTTCACAGACTGCATGGGTCACATTTGCAGGAAGGAATTGCATACCGACATACCTGTATTGCATGCTTTAAAATAATTATAAATACATAAAATAACTATAGATTTAGAATTCGCTGATAACGTTTGCTTTAAAAATGATTATTTCTAACATTTTCGATTAAAATAAGAATATCTGTTCTAATGTGGACTTCAACAAAAATGTTTTTTTTTATAATTATGACAATTAAAGAAAGAAAATAACAACGAAATAGTCAATGACATGATGCGCTGAAGTTTAGCGTTAATTGTCGCCAGCAGTTACAAAAATAAAGGATATAAAATGTTTTATGTTCTGTTTTGAAACATTTTTAAAAGGTTTTAAACCGTATTGGTCAACATTAAGCGCAGTAAACTTTAAATGTTTCTCCCCCTAAGATTTATAGAAAACACTTCTGTAATTCTGTTGTGCACTGCGCATTTATTAACAATAACATATAGTAAACAATAATCTTGTTTATACAAATTATTATACTGTACGAATATAATAATAATAATACACTGTCATTTGTTAGATAGAGATATTAAATCAGGGCAGGTGTGCAAATTTCTGTTGTGTCGCCTTTATTTCGTCTTCATCTTTTTCATGAGCTTGTTGCGGTTGAAATTAAATAACCTCCCGGTGTTCCATTTATATCTTTTGTCCTGTGCTGGCATGGGGTTAGTGCTGGAGGCCATCGGGCTGGGATTCGCTAATACACACGCAATTACTCATTCTGTACTTGATGTACAGTCAATTGTCTAACGAGAAATAAACGGGGCAGGAGCCCATAATTACTCTGACACTTGCAGCAACTCTCACACGCTGCCCCGGGCAATGTATGCAAGCCAAAAGAGGCCGAAAGAGAATAAAGGAATATGCAAGTGTGGGCGGGAGAGAAAAGGAGAGGGAGCAGCAAAAATATACATCCATTTTAATCATTATCATACGGATCATGTTATTTTTGGCTTCACAAAATGATGAAAATGATGAAGGACACACTGAGCCAATAAGAAAAATAAACAATGGAAAAACGTTCATTTTCAAATAACATGTTGCTCCCACATACAGTTGTACAGTAGAATGTGTGGCTTGGACACATAATATCTCTTATGATGCTTGGGTATCTGTCACAGACTATAGGAGAGAGAGAGAGGTGAGAGGGAAGTTTATCATTGTCTTGTCTTTTTGGCAGAAACAGGTCATTCATACAACTTCCCCCACCCATAACCCCCTTTATCCACCCCCTCTGAATCCAGCCCCCCCAACCCCCCACCGCCCCATGGTGTTGTCTTTTTGAAGATGCCGCCAGTATCTCTAAAGAACTAATCCATTTATCTAGTTTCATGAGTGCGCTGGTGAATACCTTCAACAATGGTCGGGTTGCAAGTCGGGGAGTCCAATAGTCACACACATCCACAGTTGCCATACACCATGTTATGGTTTGACTACTTCGCTGTTCCTTGTATCCAAAACAACAATAGAGTTTGAATAGGACGAATACCTTACTCATCGTGTTTTCCTCCCAGGAGCAATGGGTTGCTGTAGAACATGCATGCCACCGGATGAGGCAGGCCCTCTGGTTCGAGTGAGGGTTGGAGAGAGCTGCTCTCACGCTACATGCACAAACAGCAACAAGAGACAACTACTAGTGAGCGAGTGTGTGTTTTACAGATTCATGAAGTTTGTGTATTCAATATTCATCAAATATGACCAATACAGACAAGGAGAAGCACCAAAGTACATCCAGATTAGCTTACAAAGAAATAAAAGGTGTTTTATTTTCCCCTCTTGAATAATTTCCAGTCTTTGTTTTTTTTTTTTTGCTAAAATAAAAATGTGGGTAGAGAATGTCAGTCAAATAAGTGTTTGGTTCATCACCACAACCATTTAAATTTGTATTGTGATAAATGCAATAACGCAAAATATTCGTGGTGGTTTGGACGTAATATCACACCTTAAATATTTTAAAATGACTTAAAATGATCTGTCAATGTAGTGGACATGACCCATCGAAGGATTAAACAAATAAATCTGTGGTTAATACTTTTCAGACTGGAGCAGAGCATCTCTGGAAATGTTTATAGTGGCTTCGCTTGGATTTGGTTCTGAACATTTGGAGTTATGACACTGTAAACACAAATCAAATGCACAAACACACACAGAAATAGAGAATGACAACAAGTAGCAAAGATGTTACTCAGAGAGTTGGACTTGTCTGGTATATCTGCTTAGCATGTATGCTTCTCTAAGGCCGGTCCTACAAACCTTAACTCAGAGATAGAGTGTGTAGTTTGACCCTTCCCCGAGGCTGCTATTGTCTTATGCTGTGCCTAATAAACAGCAGACAGCACTTACAGAGCTTTATCCCTCCACATGAAAATTTCCACAGAGATGCATAATAAAGTCAGACTTTCCTGCGCTCCTTTCTGATGTGATGCCATTGTGGGTTTGGATTAATTCCAGAGGGCTGTGCGAAGAGGAATGGATGAATCTGAAGTGTCACCCAGCAGCTGGGGCCTGGCTCAGTTATTCCCCCGCCACACATGTGCACAGCAGAGGCTGATATCAGATCGCTTCCTCTAATCTGTATTGCAAACAATGTTTTTTTTTTCTATAACCCGCCATAGTGAATCAGGATCTAAACCCACCACTTAACAGACTCGTGTCTGCTTGCAAGACCGGTATGTGTATTATTGGGCCAGCGATGACTTCTGGGTGTTTGAAGCAACGTAAGCAGCCATAGATGATGAATTAGTTTGATGTCGCAGATCAAACACTGATATGGTTCAGTGTACGTTACAGAATGTGGACACAGTTGAGTCTAACAAGTTCCTTATTCCTACTTTCCTCTGTGACCTGAAGGTGTTTGATGTTGCCCAACCCTGACACTTAGCAAAGGACGTGTTAGCATTTAGGGCAAAATCACACATGCTGGGTGATATCCCGACACCAAACCAAAATCCTCAAATTTCATAGCCAATTCACATAAAACTGAGGTACAAATTGAAAGCAGCGTCATTACTGGCACATATAGGGAACACAAGGCTAAGCTAACATTAGCTTGAGACTAAACAATCATGTTGCTCTTAGTATGTATACTAACGTATGTAAAATGAAAAACTCTTTTAAAGAGTTAGTGGTATAGATAACAAGAAATGTATACCTTGATGTACTGAATAAATTATTTTCAACAAATGAATTATGACCATCAAAGCATTGCAGATGTATATGTAAAGAATGTATACATACTGCACCCATTATAAACAACAATGGTGCAGAAGCCTGTCTTGTTTCAGTTTTTCCCCACTTATGTATTTACATCTTTAAAATGTTTAATATTTAATTCTGTCCTAAATGTTCTGTTGCCGATATTTTGTTCTAAGGTTTATGTAGCGTAAAAAAAGTGATTCTAGACCAGCGTTGTTTAGGTCTTGTGGAATCATCTGTGAACAAAGTTAACCTTATAGACGTAGGTACTAGATTTAGTTAGTTTAGTATGTACTCATGTAGGGTGAATATCATAGACACCTGTGGGTGGGATCTTTTGACCTGGGTCACCAGGCAACCACATAACAACCAGCAAGGATTCCCTGGTGACCACCTAGCAACGCTTAAGCAACCTCTCGATATACCACAGCAATAGCATATCAACAAGTTCATAACACAGACACAGAACAGAAGCGGTCGGGCAACCATCCAATAAATGCGAGCATTGTGGAGCAGCAAGTTTTGCACAAGAAAGCGCTATTCAAATGTAGCTGGGTGAAAATAGCTCTGTGACCAATAATGTTAATCACCATTGCTACCCTCAAAGCCAAAATGTGGGGTTCACTTTTCAGTTTATCCCCTACGCTTGACTCCACCTCATAAGGCGCACATCAAATCATGCATATTTATTATTGGCGCTCACATCAAAGTTTTCAAAAAATACATAGCTCCATCCTGAGGAAATGCCATCCTGGTTTGCTTGTGATCTGATGGCCACATCTGCAACCAATATTGTCCAGCATGTGGTCAACTCTCCTAACCCCTCTCTTCTCCTTGGTCTGTTCCACACCAATAATAGCCAAGCAGTCACTTAGTCTGAGTCATATTGCACGGCTCGTGCCGTCAGATAGAGGAAGATTTACGCGTACGCTGACACAAATGCCACTAATGTCAGAGATTTGCCGGGAATGAGGAAATGATCAGATGCATATCTCAATACCCTGGCAACAATAAACTGTGAGGTTTGGGAAAGGATGGATTGGGTGATGGTTTAATAAACAGTGATGCATTTCTTTGAACGACATGCTGGGTTATAACAACGCGGAGAAGATAAAAGACAACGCACAATAAGTCAACCTAGCGGTACTTTACGCAGTCCTTGTAAAGCCGCTGGTACAGTGTTGAGCTCAAGGAATTAAAAAAGATCATCTTGACACTGATCGCCTCAAATAACACTATTATGTGACAAACAAACCATGTCTCATCATAACTGTAAAATGCTGAGATAGATTTTCACGGATTGGCATTCATCACTCTTATCAAGTGAGGGAGCCTGTATCCATATTCTGTTTTCAACTAGTAAGAGGGCATAATATAGATTAATTTGTGTTTCCCGTTTTGTTGTCATGATATGTTTTGAATCTTTTTTTTAGTGGCAGCCCTAGCAAACTTGATGGCAGCTCTAAGCTAGCAGTGGCTACGACTATACTATACTAGTACATAGTACATTGTTATCATATGAAATAAGCAGCTTTGACATTGTGATAATATTTGTAAAAAATATCATGATCTGTGAAAGGTTTGACTTGATTAGACAAGTAAAACAATGCTAAATGATGTAGGAAAACCATTTTTGTCATGATTCTGCCTCCCTATGTCATGTAATTCTTGATCTTGTGGCAGAGTCATGAAAAAGCCTTGGGTTCCCTTTCTGTCGGTCTCTCGACGTTGTGTCGAACCGACAGAATGGGGTTTGTCTTGAGAACCTATCATCTTCTGAGTATTTAGAAAAGGCCAATGAAAATTGGCGAATGAAAATTGCATGCCGGGCTCCTCCCCAGATGTCCAGGTATAAGAGGGAAGCCGGCGTGCTCATTCATCCACCATTTGTTCTTCAGAGCCTACGCATCTGATGAGCTTCTCTACGATCTTTGGTGGTCATTTTTCTGCTGGAATCTATGATGTGGAAAGCGGACGGTCCCTTCCTGCAGTGACTCCCCTGGGCGTCTCGGCAGTTCCGGAGGTGTTCGAGCAAATTTCCTTTCTAAAAGAGCAAATTTCTCCAGCGTGGCATGTCCCGCTGTTCTCATGGGTGCAACACACTCATCGAGGAGGGGGACGGACACGATGCCTGCTTCCAGTACGCTGGGGCAGACGTTGTGGATACGTCCTGCCTGCACTGCGGGCAGTGATGATTCAGACGTTGCGTCATGGGTGGCTGTGTTCCCACGGGACTCAGCCACCAACTCGTTTGCTCCCCGTTCCGTGACGGCAGGACTACGGCACTGCCCTCCGCTACGGCAAGCAGCGAGGGTGATATGAGGATTACTGTGAGCGATAATCTGCCAGCCACTGGCTCACGGACCGTTCGCACCTCGTCTTGCTCGTCTGACCGTTCCCCAGGAGACGGTCCACCATCTTATTCCTCAATCACGTATTCGGACACGATGCGTGATGATGAGATGTCTCTTGCAGCATCGGGGGGTGACGTACTGCCATCCGACTCCAACGATTCCTCCCTCCCTCGGGGGGTCGAGACCAGGAAGAAGCGGACGTCGAAATGTCAGCCATGCTTTCCTGGGCCACCGTGAGTGTTGGGTGGCAGTGCCCGCACTGCCTTTCCCGGCGCTCGCGGCTGGCTACATGGCGCCTCGGGTTTGAGCGCGGCTCCAAGCCATGCCCGCCCCCAGTGCCGTGTTTACCGGAAGTGCATGAGGAACTTAGTAAGACCTGGAACGCCCCTTTCCGGCACGTTTCACATCAAACATGGCCTCGGCCGTCGAGTCCCGTGCACTGTCTGCTTCCCAGCAGCCCTGGTCCTCTTCGACGCCCTCCAGCTCTGGCGCCCCCCACTCAGGCGGCCCCCCCTGGAGGAGACAGCGAAGAGGAGACCATCGCCCCATCAGCAGCCGCGGTGAAGCGGCCCTCATGAGAAGACCTCAGGAGGATCGAGGCTACCATTGGGCCCGACCCCAGCCACATCGCTGGGAAGTCGGATAGGGACGGATCCTGCCCCGTCTCTCCATCTGCTGCACCCTCTGCACGATGGTGAACGGCAAACTCGACGTTGCGTCATGGCGAAGCGCAATGTCGAGTATAAACACCAGCCCCAGCACTCTCAGTCAGACAGTGCGTTGAGCTGTGCAGTTGCCAATAAGGAAAAACAGCAGAGCCGATCTCCTCCCCGGGATACCTCCCCCGGCAAGGAATCCATACTGCTAGCCATCGAACCACCCCCCGGGGGGACAATGAAAAAGATTGTACCTTTAGTCCCCGTCTCATTCTGGGAGCCTGTCTGGCTTCCCAGACTGTCAGGCTGGCTAGGGAAGACGATCCGTCTCGGCTACGCGATCCAGTCGCCTCACGCCCGCCAAGTTTCAGGGCATCCGATATACCTCAGTCCGAGGCTAGGATGTTCCCGTACTTCGGGCCGAGGTCGCCACCCTTCTGGTGAAGGGAGTGATCGAGCCCGTCTCACCAGCCGAGATGTTCAACGGGTTTTATAGTCTGTACTTCATTGTCCCCAAAAAAGGCAGGGGGTTGCGCCCTATCTTGGGTGTGTTTGTTCTGAACAGGCACCTACACAATAGCTGCCTTTCAGGTTGATCACGCAGAAGCACATCCTGACGTCCATCAGGTGTCAGGACTGGTTCATGGCAATCGACCTGAAGGACGCGTACTTCATGTCTCGATCCTCCCTCGACATCGGCCGTTCCGACGGTTCGTGTTCGAGGGACGGGCATATCAGTACAGGGTCCTCCCCTTCGGTCTGTCCCTGTCTCCACGAGTCTTTACGAAGGTCCCTCAGGGAAGGAGGTGTGCGGGTACTAAACTATCTCGATGACTGGCTCAGTTTGGCGCACTCTCGAGATCTGTTGTGTACACACAGGGACCTGGTGCTCCGGCACCTAGATCGGTGGGGCTACAGGTCATCTGAGAAGAGCAAGCTCTCCCCGGTGCAGAGCATCCTCTTTCTCGGTAGGGAACTCGACTCTGTCCTCATGAGCGGCCCCGCTCACCCCCCGCGGGGGGCGCGAGACCCGCAACGAGGAAGCCCGCACCCACATGGCCTCCCAGAGGCAGTGCGACTGACTACAGAGTGCGCCCGATCAGTGTTGAACTGCCTGAAGCTTTCAGACAGTCAGCGGTCCCCCGGAAACAATTTCAGAGGCTCCTGGGATACATGGCATCTTCGGCGGGGGTGGTCCCCCTCCGGTCGATGCACATACGACCGCTCCAACACTGGCTACAGAGTCAAGTTCCTTGGAGAGCATGGCACACCGGCAGCAGGCATATGGTCACACGCTTTTCTGCCGACACACCCTAACCCCCTGGCCTCCATGACCTCTTTGGGGTTGGGGTGCCGTGTGCAACGGGCAAGCAGTGTCGGGGCGGTCGACGGGCCCCCGCCTGCATTGGCATTTCAACTGCCTAGAGTTGTTGGTTGTGCTACTTGCATTGAGGAGGCTACTACCTCTCGTGCAGGGCAAGCACGTGCTGGTCCGGTCGGACAGCACAGCTGCTGTGGCGTATATCATTGGATTCGCTCATGGCAGCTAACATGACTTGCCCGGCGCCTCCTCCTCCTCTGGAGTCAGCAGGTGATCAGTTCCCTGCGAGCCACAAACATCCCAGGCGTCCTGAACCAGACAGCTGATGCGCTCTCTCGTCAGTCGACGCCTCGCGGAGAGTGGCGACTCCATCCCCGCGCAGCCGGCTCATTTGGGAGAGGTTCGGCCAGGCACAGGTGGTCCTGTTGCCTCCCCGGACTCCACCCATTGTCCGCTTTGGTACTCCTGTCCGAGGCAACGCTTGGCACGGATGCCCTTGCGCACAGCTGGCCGCGGGACAAGCGGAAGTACGCTTCCCCCCAGTGAGACGTTTTATGTGGAGAGAATCATATTATTGTCTATCATAACATAATATGCGTTCTCTCCAGTGTCGCGTCATTGGCCCCTCCCCTCTCGTTTCCTGTGTTGTTTCCCGGCCGTGTTTGATTACCCTCACCTGCCCTGTGTTATTATCTCTCAGTCAGTCTAGTCAGTGTTATTGTTCTTTGTTAAACATTAGTTTAATGTATTATGTTTTCCCCATCGTGGGTTTTTGTTTTGTGTTTAATAAATCTTGTTTTGTGTTAACCCCCGCTGCCTGCAATTGGGTTCTTCCACCTGTTTTGCAACAATTTTTCATTTTGTTTGATTGATTTATTGTCAAAGAGACAAATGCTGCTTTTGGAAGTCAAAATCCATTATTGCACAACGAAAAGGGACACAGCTTTTTCTATAATCTTCAAGTGTATTTTTGACAACATTAAAAAAAAAGTAAAATTAAAGGTTGCCTGTCTGTGCTCAATCCATGGAACTCTCATTCCCAGAGATTTTCATCTAAAGTCAGTGGGCCACCTTACTGATATCCGTGTACAGTTCGGCCTCTTTTAACTAAGATTAGTACAGTTCTGATGCACCGAAGCCTTTAAAATATGTATCAAAGCTGTTGAAATGTCAGCAGTTGGTGTGTGGCAGGCAGGGGAGCGAAGGATTGGATGAAGAAGTCAAGCAAACTTCCAAGTCTTCTCAGCAGGCCGTTCCAGCCTGTTGTGTGCAGGCCCAACATCAATATCAGCCACTTCTCACTTTTTAAAAAGGAGGAGGGAAGAATACATACAGAGCTGCTATCTGCCATCCTTTGCCGTGTTGCAAGGTCTGGCACATTGATTGCTTACTCTCCATCTCTCCTCAGGAAGCACTGCTGAGAAATCTTTAGGAGCTCCTGGAACCATCAGCAATGCTTAAAAACCTGCCAGTTTAACAGCTGCGTGCTGCTCGGCCCAAGAAGAAATAAGGGGAAGTGCATCATTGTAGGAGCCTTTGTGGGGCTTCCGTCACAGCCGCTGCCAATGGTGTTAATTATCTGCCTCTGAAGTGCAGTATATCTGCCCTCCTCTAATCCAAGTGCGGCCGGCGACGGCGGGGGAAACCAAACGTTTAACCAGCACCCTCCCCACTATTCTCTCCAGCCGCTGCCCTCCCTGACCTTGAAAAGAAAATACAGGCCCTTTCCAATTGAGTATCAGCTCAAGCTCTGATGTGGTACAGAATAATACCAACCCCCAATACACTACAATCTGCCCCATCTTCTCTTTCTCTGCTAATGTAGTTTGCTCTTCTAGTCTGACATAAAGTAGTATAAAGAGATGCTACTTCCTGTATGCTATGCTATGCTTTGATTTAGCATCTTAGCATAACACAGTTCTGTACATTGGTCCATTTCAGTGGTTCTTAACTGCTTCTATTTTAGGACCCGATCTTTTACATCAGCTGCAAAAATGGCCCTAAAATATTATTTCCAATAGCATTTTGAACATAACTCTATGCCCAAAAATATGCAAGTGAACTTGTCTTTTAAGTAGTCCGAGTAATTTGCTTATGGTGTTGGTTAGTTCGCATTTTGTTATTTGCATTGAACATTGTTTACCCTTGCTCATAAATAAACCTGTCAAAAAAAAAACATTTGCTTTCAAACCGTTTTATTAAAAATGTATTTATGTTGTTTTATGTAGCATTGTTTTTAGGAAAAGGGTAAAAAAAGATTAGATTTTTGATGTAGTACAGTTGATTTCTGATTCTTTTCAAGCAATATGTTTGATACATTTTGAGTACAAATGTTCATTAGAAATTTATTCTGAAAAAACCTTTGGTTTTAGCTAATTTTTGAACACGGTTTCTCAGCAAACATCAAGCCTTTGTGACATAGTTACGATTGTGCAACTCCTGACTAGCAAAGCTGTACTTCAGAAGAAAATCTGTCAATCTGCAGACATGCTACACAAACCGCTTGCGTTAAACACAAAGCTTCACGCCATACAGTAGTGCGACGGCCCACACGCGCAGGGTGGGACACGACACTCAGGGAATCGGGCAGTGCGACAGCCGCAAACCTGTCCGTGAACCCGTCCTCTCAGCAGATTCTTCTTATATGACAAATTGATTTATTATAAGTACATCCCATCCAACAATTATTGCTCACATTGCACACATGAAAGACTCATAAAAGCAAACCATCAGCACATACCAGTGGATGACATGTTTGGCCAGAGATAGCTGATGTGGAATGTAGACAATATCAGGAGGGGGAAGACAAGGGGACGGGAGCGAGATGAGCCAAGCATAAGGTCTCCAGATGAGACCTGGTTAACCACAATCTGCAGAGAAGAGACACACACCCTGTTGTCCTCTGAGTGCCTCCTTTTGTCCCCTTGAAAACAACTGTAAACATTAGTTTTGAAAAACCCTCGGCAGCCTGTAGTGATTATAGCGCTACCAATGGGGCGGCAGCGAGCAATTATCAACATATAATGTTTGCAGAAGGAATTTCGTAAGAGTGTTTCTCAGCTGTAATCTCACCAAGTTTTAAAACAGAGTTTAGCAACACTTCATTTTTCATTTTAAGATTTGGCTACACATATACCCTAAGCCAAAGACATTTATGTTTAAACATATTCAGCAGCTGTAAAACCATAGAGAAAACCTTGTTGGAGAGTGTATCACACTATAAGAGTGTAGGAAAGGTCATGGAGAGATTCAGCAGGATATGACGCATTAATACAAATAATAATTATTATTTAAAAAAGATACATTTAAAGGACGAGGGACTGTGAGAAACAGTTCAAAATCCAATACTAGCTTACTATGTAGCGTACACTAGGAAATATATATATTTTTAAATAATGTAAAAAAAAAGGAAAATGTATATGCAAAAAATTACCTAATCACATTACATATGGTGTGGTATCCAGTTATCATCTTGGAAATTAAAGATATTAAGAATTTTGAGTATCAAAGTCAAGAAAGTGATTTATCATTACCACAATTAGTTTTGGTTTATCTGGTTCATCACACTCAAAATAGTCAAGCCCATTGCATTGTATGGGTTGTAATATACTGTGCATTGTGCTCCATTGGCACCCACAGAAGTACTTTATTTACAAATATTCTGTTTATACAAACAGTTTTGACTCCATTTTTACTATGTAATGTGTACGAACAAGCCGTTTTAAAACCTGGCACAGCCAGCCTACTGACTTTTCATTCGTACCTCATCCATCCTTCAAAGAATATTTGAATTTGTTTGAAGTCTAATTTGTTTTAGCCGCATTTTGGTTGAAGAATTGATTAGCTCTTTCTCCCAAACAAGGCTGGACAGTGTTGGTTCTCTGCTCACATGCTACATGTTCTGTCACTGTAAACAGCGAGAGGATGCATTGCCTCGACGTAATTACTAAACAGCAGACCTCTGGGGAGAGACTGCACTCTCTGAGTAAATGCACTAGTCTTTTCAACAAGGCATGTGATTTAAACTCTCACATGTGACCTCTACATGTGTCAGAAATGGGAAACCCCAGATTTATTTTTCTTTTGGCCCCCTTGTGGTTTGTATCCTTTCTTTATTCCTTCTGTTATAAATTGGAGAATCACTCTAACGGGTTAGGTAATACTTTTTACTATTACACCACTCTGTGAAGTCTGCCAGCAGTTATCCCTATTCAAAACATATGTTTGACTCATTTACTGTGCTGTGTTTTCGAAAGTGACACCCATTAACTTGTTAAGGGGAAACTGCCACTCGAAGTATAAGGAATTTGTTTTATGCTTCAGATTTAAATGATCGATTAGCTTAGTACTCTAACATTACTTAACATTTATTACCTCAAATTTTGAAATACTACCACTTTCTTATGTCAGGGATTTATAGGTTCACTGTACTTACAATAAACTCAACACCCAAACAACTTTGTGAAACTATCACTGTAAAAAACGATTCTTGAGGGTGTTAAAAAAAATCAGTTAAATTTTACCTAAAAGTATTGGTTAGCGAATAAAATATATAATAATGGGTACATTCTACCTACACTACTTTTTATGAGCAATAATGGCAACTTAAAAAACAAGGTAGAATTTACCCGAAAATATTAGCTATGACACTGCGGAATGCGCGCGCATGCATCAACGCTCCGGCGGGAAATTAGGAATCATGAGACGCATCCTCTTCAAATTCGCTGACAGGATTTGTGGAGCAGCCGGTAAGTTTTTGTTAAACTTCTTTATATCATCATGAATGCAAATGTTGACTTACTTAAATGTAAGCTCTACCGTTATATTCTCCTTTGGTTTAAAAGAAGTTATGCTGTTTTGTTATCAGTACAAGCGAGGCGAGTCGCCAGATATTAGATAATATAGATGGTGAATGTCACGGAGACCGACCTCACAACATAAGAGGATATGTGAATAATGTTTATTTAACTAATGTAAAAATTGAAATGCATTTTGTTTTTATTTTTAACAGGTAGGAGAACTTGAAAGGCAAACAAAGTGAAAGTGCTGGATAATCCCACAGCTGAGCAGGACTTGTATGTCAATTGAAATTGATGTTAAGAATAAGAAAATTGCTTTGAATGTATATTTTGACATTCAGTGAAGACATTGGTTTGTTTTTAAATAGAAAATGTTCAAGAATTTGTAATGTGAGCAATAGTTGTACTTGAACTTGAACAGAAGAGCTCTTTTGTACTTACATTAGGGTTTAATATTTTAAAGATTAAATGTTTGTGTCAGCAGTTTGTGTTTATTTGAAAATGGAAGATGTTCAAGAAGTAATTGTAATTTGTAAAGTGTAGTATGTCACTTGAAATTGAATGTAAGAGGATTTAAGTGTTTAAAAAATAAAGTGTGTTCATTAGAAAAATGTAATTACAGTCTCCTTTCACCATTTTTAAGTAAATTCAACCATTTCTTAATAAGTAACATTTAATTATGTATGTTGGCTATATATTACTAATAACAATTAGGTAGATGAACAATACCTGCTGTCAAAGGGTAAAAATTACCCAATTTTATTAAGTAATTATACTTGTATAATATATAAGGCAAAATTTACCCAATCTAATTTAGTTTGTTATAACTTATAAATTTAGGTGCTCTTTACTCAAAAATATGGGGTAGAATATACTCCTTTAAAGTGAGTGCAAATTGTTAACTCAATTTTATTGAGTAGATTGTATAGGTTGTTTTTTACAGTGTATACTGTATGTACTATTTAAAGACCTCATGATATGATATTGTCGTATATCATATTGTCCGTTTTCTATATACGGTATTTTTATTTTTATATTCAAATTTTAGAAAGCATTTACATAAACAAAAAACAAGGCAGCCTTTATCTGAAAAGAAAATAATGCTTTTTTCAGTGTATAATAACATTTATGTCTGTTGTCTATTGCCTGTTTTACCCATCAACTTCAAACTCAGTCATGTGATTTATTATGTTTGCTGGTGTGTATATAATACAGCATATCATGTCTAATAGCGGAATTTGTCATGAATATTTACAAAAATATAGACACTTGTTATTGGATCATGTTGTCACCGCTGGAGGGCAAATTAATTCTGCATGTATTTGAGTAAGTCAACAATTACAGTTCAGTCAGCTTCGAATGAACACTGTCAAAATAACTAAAACACTGTTATTTCAGTTTGATAACATGGAAAGCCAGTACATTTCGAGAACAAATAATCACATTACAAGTTTCAATGAAATAATGATGTCAGTATACCCCGACTGTTTGATGATTTGTTGTGGAAAAACACTTTTCAGGAAATATGATGGCCTCCAATTGCATTCCCTCTCACAGGGGCCCTCTTATATAAACTGAGATGTTTTGCATTATTAGAGTTATTTTCACTACCCATGCAGCCACAAACACAAACAACTACACACTTTCAGCATGTCTAGTGTTTCTCCATGCCGCTGTGCTATGGGATGTTGTGTGGTTGCTTTCTATCAGGGCATTCTCATGAATTGCGTATAAATAACACGCGCGTTGCATTATCGTGAAATACGTACGCCAAAGTTCGATTTTGCGTGCATAAATACGCCTATTTTTGCGTGCATATGATACGCCAATTTAGCGCGCGTGCATATTAACCGGCAATTTGTCTTATTAACCTGTCCCCTAACTCAAACCCTAAACCTAATGTTAGCGTGCGTGCATATTATAACCTCTACCCTAACCCAAACCCTAAACCTAACAGTATTATTTTAATTATTTCAGTGTTTCCTCTTCATGTACGTTTCAAAATGGCTGCTCTCCAGCGAGGTGCACGCATACATTGGCGTATTTATGCACGCAAAATGGAACTTTGGCGTACGTATTTCACGATAATGCAACAGCGTGTTATTTATACGCAAATCGATTTGAACGGGTTGTTTCTGTAGTGTGCCTGTGGACTGACTCATTTAGCATGACTCATTGGTGCCCATACCAACAACCTGTACGACATGGTCCTCAGAAAAAAAACAAGGAAAAAATATTCATTAATTTTAATATATATTCATGATAATTCATTAGATTATATGTTATTGCTGAAAAATATAATGTACTGTAATCAATACAATGCAATACAATACAATACAATACAACACAACACAACATAATGTTTTTGATTGTTGGTCATTTTAAGAATATTCTGCTAGGTCAACAATATTTTTGTTTTGCATTCTCAGGAGACTTTTTCAGAACTTTAACAGCAGAAAGCTGACTTAACGGTCCATTCATACCGCCACATTAGCGATGCTGTTAAAATAAACTCCAAGAATCTGCAACATTCCTCTTTCATCTTCCTGTGCCAGCGAACATTCATCTCCTGTCCTTATATCTCCAAAACAAAGCAGCAGTCTCTCCTTATGCGGTTGCTAATGGGCTGAATGATTAAAAACAAACTGCTCTCCATGTGCCGGACTGAACTTGTGTGTGAGATCATGAGACATGAGAGTGTGATCTACGGCCCACATGTGCGCCATCTACGGCACACTCGTGGAGTTCTTCAAGAGGTCAGAGTCTGTGATGAGAGCGTATACATACAGTGAGATCTGCCACCCTCATGCTCCAATACCGCATGACATCTGGTGTCCACCTTACGCCCTGGATTCGGGAAATTTAGAGCTTCTGTGAAGAGAAAGCAATGATTGAGATCTTTGTTTAGTTGTGATCTCAATCACTGTTTCCTGAAATATACTTATTGAAGTCTGTTTTGTGGGACTTGCATGTGATACATACTGTATCAACTAGACAGGCAGAAATGGGAAAAAAATACTTTTTCTTACAGTCTGCTTTGACTAAACAGGTTTAGAATAAAAATAACTTAAATTCCAAAAAGTATAATTTAATGAAAATGAATAAAAATAAGCTTTGCGATATTTTTTTCTGTCACAAGTTAATAATACGACAAAGTGTTTTCATTGCCATAGTACAATTCTTCAGATTTTATTTTTATTTGAACTACTTTAACAGTTCTCTGTTTGCTTAAAATGCCTTTCAGACAGAAAAAGAAACAAAACAGAAAAAAAAAGTTTTCTTTGGAGTAGACTCTTAAGAGAAAAAAAGAAAAAGGGCAATAGGAAAAAATACATTTAGAGAACTGTGAGGTGTATATTTAACTTCAAGTCTTGGCCGGGCTTCTTATGTTTTCGCGAGAAATCAAAGCCTCTTTGTGGGGATGCATTTAATCCTTTTTCTGGCACATAAAGGATGTACCTTTAAACTTGCTTTCAGGGCAGTGACAACCATGCAAATTTCTGTGAGGTAGGATGCCATTTCATTGACACTGTTTGTTGGAGGAACACAGCGGAGGGGAAAGGTCCCATCTCTGGCATTCCACTGCTGCCCTCCCCTCTGAGACCAGAGCAGAAGAATTGTCAAAAGCTTGTTATTTACCATTAGTTTCTACCATTCCCGCCCCCCATCACCCCCTGGCTGCCAAGCTAATTCAATCGTTTGGGGTAATCTCTCCGTCCCCTGGGAGGTTCTATGCCTTATTTTCTTTCTTTTTTTGTCTTTTTATTTGCAGGCAGCGAGAGACCTGACCCAGTTTGAATCGAACATTCCCTCTCTATTTCACTTCCCTAACAAACATACTATGAAGCTTCACAGGGAGTGCAGTAGACTGCATTGGCTGAGATCCAGAGTCTCCGTAGGGAAATTCGTACAAATTTTCATTAATGATGTGCATTGGGGGAGAATCAACTTCATTCATTCAGGACAGAATGAGAACTCACAGGCCGCTTTTTTACTCCATTTCGTTGTAAATTGTTTGCGGAGCTAACTTATATAAATGCCAAACTAATGCAAAACTGAAGAATTCGGAATTGCAGCATTTTCAAGCAAAGACTAGAAACGGCAAAAATTAAAAGAAAAAATGTGAATAATAAATGTTAGCATAACTAAGATATAATGCATTTAAAATGAATTAGAGCTGGATTTAATTGTTTTATAATAAAAATAATAATACATGAGATTGGATTATATATATATATATATATATATATATATATATATATATGGAAACATCCGTACATTATTCAGTAGGCAATGTGCAATATACAGTCTGCTTGTATTGCAATTCATGCTAATAGTCCTAAAAGACTGTGAACGTTCTTAAGCTCAGAACAGCTGAACAGAAGCAGATCTAATCATTTCTATCATTCCCACATCCACATGGAGTCATGCTTCACTTCAGTGAAACGTTACTTCTTCACCTGACTAATGCTTCATGTCAGAGGTTTTCAAAAGAGAAAATGAGAGCGAAAAGACATTTTTAGAGACAGAGAGTGACAGCATCGAGGCATTTTAAGCCATAATGTTCTCAACTGAGAATGGAAGGGAACAGCGTGGTTTTTCGTTTTGCCCGGCATGGTTTATATATATATTTTTTTTTACATCTCTCCCTCTCTAACAATCTTTTTTGGGGATCATCAACGGGACGATTGAGAGCAGGCATTTTTCAGGAAGACGACATGGAGTCTATGATTCGTCAACAGTCTTTCTACATAATTGAAAGCATCCCAATCATAATTAGTGATTGCAATTGGCGGTTTGGTGGGAGGGGTACAGTAAAAATAAGTCATATTATGTTTGACATATTTTAAATCATTGAGTCAGAATTGATTTATGGAGAGCAGTATATGTATCGCATTGCATAGGACACCGGTCTGCTGAACAGACCCGACTGTTTGATCGCTTATTTCTCATTGAAAGTAAAAGTTTGGGCATAACTGATCAATGACCTGAAAGAGTTTTAATTGCATTAGAGCCGTGAACAATACTTACCATATTGGCTGTTGTGTAAGGCGGTGTAAAGATGGACCTGTCATTCTACAGTAATTCTCATTAAATTCACCTCATTTGACAAAATTGGAGAGCACCCTTGAGTGCACTATTAATAAGTCATAAATATTTTAGTCTGTTTTACGAAAAAAGTTATTTTTAAATTTGAATAATAAATGTTTTAACAATATTTAAACAGTTGAATTAAAAGCTACACTGTAAAAATGATTCTGTGTCGTAGTAGATTTCATGAAATTAACTGAGTAAACTTGACTTAATACAATTGTGCTCTTGTTTTTTTTAACCAAAATTTAAGTTAAAATTATAGAAATACCTTGGAATTCTAAATGCACAAATAATTGAGTGAATTCAACTTAATTTTATGATGTTCAACCCACTTAAATTTGGATAAAGGATCTTTATTTAATTATTTTGTGGTGGAACTACATGAATTTTTAAAGTTAATTTCCCTAACTGAGCAGTGAATTTAGAGTTCCCAGCATGCTCTGCATGCGACAGCATTAGGAGAGTCATTTTTTTGAAAAAGTGCTATTTTATGTGCTTTAGAATAAAATGAAAGACTTGATAGTGTTTATTGTTCAGTTGTCTTTAAGATTTAGAAGATATTCTGTTTGTATTTCTGAGTTTCGTGGTTACCATCTTTCAGAAGAGTGGTGCTTGTGCTTAGGTTGTGGGATAGCTCAAGCTGTTTGTTTTTTCACACAGTGAACAGTAATGCTGCTAATGTCAGTTCTGAGTCAACTCTCAGCTTACTTGTGCATCATATATGTTATAAACAATAATAAATGTTAAACTGAAGTTAAAAATGATAAAGAAGTTATCTCCAATGCTCAAATTAGTATTTCTTCTTGATTTTTTAAAGTTTATCATGTGACGTGCTTAAATATTTTAGGTAATTTTACTTGATTTATTTGTGGAATATTGCGTTAAAAATATGCTTTAAAGTACTTAAAAATATTTTGTGTAATACTGTTACCTTAATTTTTTTAAGTAAATAGCTGTGTCATTTTTTACAGTGTAGAAAACATGGATTAAGCACCACACAACTGGATTTTTTTTCTTATCCTGCAACAGCCATACTGTCTAAACCACCTATTTAATTTCACTTTTCTTTGTGGATATTTAAAGTATTCAAAAAAAGTATAACTTTTGCATATATATCTCAATCTTTGTTTGACACATGAAATTGTATGTTACTTTACGTGGACATAAAACGTCTCGGTTACGGATGTAACCTCGGTTCCCTGATGGAGGGAACGAGACGTTGTGTCGAACCGACAGATGGGGTTCGTCCCTGAGAACCAATCGCTTCCGACTTCTTAGAAAAGGCCAATGAAAATTGGCGAATGAAATTTGCATGCCGGACTCCGCCCCCGGATATCCGGGTACAAAAGGGAGACGGCGTGCCTCATTCATTCACCTTAGTTCTGAGGAGCCTGAGACCTCTCACGACTGCTGCAGTGGACAGCACGTGTTGTGGCAAGGAGGACACAACGTCTCGTTCCCTCCATCAGGGAACCGAGGTTACATCCGTGACCGAGACGTTTTATGTCCACGTAAAGAAACATACAATTTCACCCACCTTTGGCCTCACAGGCGGCGGCCTTGTTTCTCTAACAGCGAGAAGCCGCCCGGAACTGTAAGACCACTGGGTAAGCGCTACTTCCTCAAGTGGATGATGCGCTACAGAGACCACTTCCTACCGCAGGGAGGAGTCTAGTGGAGATACCAACATGGTCTCACCAATAGGGGAAAGCTCATGGGAAGAAAGTGCGGATTGAAGGAGTTAACCGCGAGGTGGAGGTCCACCTAATGAGGTCATGGGTTACCAAGGTGGGAACCAGCATGAGGATACATCAGACTGAACCGCCCTACTGGGGGGTTGCAACGTCTGGTAGCACTAGGTCCGGTTAGAGCTATGTTGCGAATAACTCCGGAGATACCCGGCCTAAGGGGCAGGGCTGCTCTGCCCAGCCCGCCCACAGGAGGTGCTTGCTAGTGATGGATGGAGTGCCTGTTCTTCACCCAGTGGGGGAAGAAGGGAGGCTAGTAGTACGCTGACCCCCTTAGGAGAAAGGGGGGAAGGTACTGTCATAGGCGTACACCCTACCGGCCGCCGGTCTTGCCTGATGCCTGCAAGACTCGAGCCGATACCGGTTTTACGCGGAGGCTGTAGGACCTCGCGAAGGTGATGGGTGTAGCCCAACCTGCGGCTCTGCAGATGTATGCCAGAGAGGTGCCTCGAGCCAGTGCCCACGAGGAGGCTGTACTCCGTGTGGAGAGAGCTCTCACCCAGTGGGCATAGCCGATCTTAGGACAGGTACGCCAAAGTGACGGCGTCCATGATCCAGTGCGCCAATCTCTGTTTGACACAGCCCTCCCTGCTGATCTCCAAAACAGACAAAGAGCTGCACAGAGCTTCTGCGGCTCTGCGTGCAGTCCAAGCAGAGGCGCAATGCGCATACTGGACACAACACGGATGGGGTTGGGTCTTCCTCCCCGGTGGGGAGTGCCTGTAAGTTCACCACCTGGTGTCTCGGGGGAGTGGTGGGAACTTTGGGCACGTAGCCGGGCCGGGGTCTCAAAATAGCATGAGAATGACCGGGCCCGAGTTCTAGGCAATCTGTGGACACGGAGAATGTTTGTAGGTCCGCTACCCTCTTGAGCGTCCTCCCGAGAGCCGTCTTCATCAAAAGTGAGAAAGAGCGGCATCTCCGAGGGGGCTCCAGGACCGCATCAAGGTCAAAAGAGGGTACGGAGCGTGGGTGAGGTGGTAGCCTTCCCGCACCCCTTAGGAACCAAATGATCAGGTTGTGCTGTCCTAGAGACTACCTGCAACTGGGTCGTGATGAGCGGCAACAGCGGCTACATACATGTTCAGTGTGGAAGGGGAGAGATTATTCTCGAGGCTCTGGGAGGACTGCACCCACTTGATCAAGCAACTCCACGGGTCTTCTCTTCGAGAAGAGCACAAGGATGAGAAGAGGCACCACTATAGGCGTATAGTCGCCTAGTGGCCAGGGCCCTAGCCTGAGTAGTGGTCTTAACTGTCGCAGGGGTTAGGCCACTCAGGATCTCCTCGTTCCGTCCAGGGGCCAGACATGGAGGTTCCAGAGGTCTAGCCCGTGATGCCATAATGTGCCCTTCCCCTGGGAAAGCAGGTCCTTCGTCAGAGGAATTGGCCAGGAGGCAGCTGTCGTCAAGAGCATTAGCTCCAAGAACCAAGTCCGGTTGGGCCAGTATGGCGCAACTAGTACACTTGATGCTCCTCTCCCTGACTTTGCACAGGGTCTGTGCAATGAGGCTCACTGGGGGAAAGACGTACTTCCGCTTGTCCCACGGCCAGCTGTGCGCTAGAGCATCCGTGCCGAGGCAGGGAGTACCTTAGCGGGAAATGGGTGGTGTCCAGGGAGGCGAAGGGGTCTTCCTGAGCCCGCTCGAACTGTACCCAATGAGCTGGACTGCGCGGGGGTGGAGTCGCCACTCTCCGCGAGGCGTCAACTGACGAGAGAGCACATTGGCTGTCTGGTTCAGGTCGCCTGGGATATGTGTGGCTTGCAGGGATCTGCTCACCTGCGGACTCCACAGGAGGAGGCGTCGGGCGAGTCATGTTAGCTGCCGTAAGCGAACGCCACCCTTGCGGTTAAAAACGCTACGGCAGTTGTGCTGTCCGACCAGACCAGCACGTGCTTGTTCTGCACGAGAGGTTGTAACCCCTTCAGTGTGGGTAGCACATCCAACAACTCTAGGCAATTTGATATGCCTGCGCAGGCAGTGGCCCGTCCATCGCCCCGATACTGCGTGCCCATTGCACACGGCACCCCAACCCTGCAGGGAGGCGTCTGCGACCCTGACACGTCTCGACCTGCCCGAGAGGGACCCCCGTCCGTAGAAAGGTCATTGAAGACCAAGGGGTTAGGGTGCATCGGCAGAAAAGCGTAATCACCATCCTCCTGCTGCCGGTGTGCCACGCTCTCCAGGGAACTCGACTCTGTAGCCAGTGTTGGAGCGGTCTCATGTGCATCAACCCGAGGGGTATCACCACCGTCGAGGATGCCATGTGCCCAGGAGCCTCCAAGCAGTTCAACACTGACTGAGCGCAGTCGCGCTGTAATGGAGACAGAGTTGAGTTCCATACCAAAAAAGAGGATGCTCCGCACAGAGGAGAGCTTGCTCTTTTTCGGTTGACCTGTGGTCCCAATCGATCTAGGTGCTGAAGCACTAGGTCCCTGTGTGTACATAACAGATCTCACGAGTGTGTCAAATGAGCCAGTCGTCGAGATAGTTTAGTACACGCACACCTCTCTCCCTGAGGGGAGTGAGGGCGGCTTCCACGATCTTCGTGAAGACTCGTGGGGACAGGGACAGACCGAAGGGGAGGACTCTGTACTAATATGCCTGACCCTCGAAAGCGAACCGTAGGAACGGGCTATGACGAGGGAGAATTGAGACATGAGAGTAAGCGTCCTTCAGGTCGATTGCCATGAATCCATCTTGACATCTGATAGATGCCAGGATGCGCTTCTGCGTGAGCATCCTGAACGGCAGCTTGAGTAGGTGCCTGTTCAGGGTACGCAGATATAGCGACCCCTGCTCTTTTGGGGACGATGAAGTGCGGGCTGTAAAACCCGTTGAACATCTCGGCTAGAGGGACAAGCACGATCGCTTCCTCACCAGAGGGGTGGTGACCTCAGACACACCGTATCCCGTAGTCACCGTGACGGTTTGGGAAGCTCTTGTCAGGCTCCCAGGGACCGACAGGGAGGCTAGGGATACGTTATGCTTCATCGACCTCCCGGGGCTGGTTCGATGGCTGGCAGTGCGGATCCCTCGCTGTGGGGGGGACCCCGGAGAGGAGATCGGCTCTGCAGTTTTACCTGCCTGGCAATGATGTCTGATGATTATTCTCGACATTGGATCTTGCCGCAAAGTCGAGTTGATGAACACTGTCGTGTAGAGGGTGAGAGCGGCTGTGATAATACCCAGACGATGATGTGGCACAACACACCGTCGATTGAGAGTGCTTAGGCTGCTGATTATCCTCGACATTGGGTCTCGCCATGACGCAACGTCGAGTTGCCGAACACCGTCGTGTAGAGGGTGAGAGCGGCTGTGATAAACGCCCAGAGAGGGAGAAAACTTTTAGAAGTGGGCTGTTGGGACGGGGCAGGAACCGTCCCGGATCGACCACCAGCAATGGAATGGCTGGGGTCGGGCCCGAAGGTATTCTCGATCTCCCTGGGGTCTTCCCGTGAGGGCCGCTTTGGCTTTTGCCGCGGCTGCTGACGGGGTGGTGGTCTCCTGGGCTGCTGGGAAGCAGACGGTGCACGGGATCTTGGTGGCCAGAGGCCGGTCAGGTCGCGGCTGGGGAGGACATAATTGATATCCTCTGTCTGCTCCCTAACTGCCGAACTCGACAGTATCACCAAACAGCCCCCCCTTGCGAGATGGGTGCATCGAGAAAGTGGACTTTCTCAGTATTACTCACCTGTGCAAGGTTCAGCCAGAGGTGTCTCTCCTGGACCACAAGTGTGGACATCGCCCGACCCAGGGCCCGTGCGATCACCTTGGTCGCCCGAGAGCGAGGTCGGTGAAGCCGCAGAGTTCCTGCATTCCTGGTCGGTCTTACCCTCGTGGAGCTCTCTCCGCGCATTGGCCTGCAGGAAGGCCATAGCGTGGAGAGAGGAGACAGCTTGGCCTGCAGCAGAGTAAGTTCTCGACACCTCAGATGCCGAAAAGCCTACGTGCTTTGGACGGGAGTCTAGGTCGAGCCCCTGGGGGACATCGACGTATCTTCTAGCTGCCCCACAATCGAGGGAAGAAAGGGTGATGGAACTAGTTGACGTGTACGCGCTGAAGGGAGAGGCAGTGCGGTGCACCTCAACCCAATGCCGGCGGCCTGGGAAAGCATGGCTGACATTTCGATGTCCACTTCTTCCTGATCTCGACCCCCCGAGGGAGGGAGCTTCAAGGAATCGTCAGAGTCTGATGCTAGTAAGTCACCCTCCGATGCTGCAACAGACATCTCATCATCACGTACCGTGTCCGATACGTGATTGAGGAATAAGACGGTGGACCGTCTCATGGGGAACAGTCAGAAAAGCAAGACGAGGTGCGAACGGTCCGCGAGCCAGTGGCTGATGGATTAGCGCTCACAGTAATCCTCATATCACCCTCGCTGCTCGCCATAGCGGGCGGCAGGGCTGTAGTCCTGCCGTCACGGAACGGGAAGCAGACAAGGTGGTGGCTAAGTCCCGTGGGAACACAGCCGCCCGTGACGCAACGTCTGAATCGTCAACCGCCCGCAGTGCGGGCAGGACGTATCCAAAACATCTGCCCCAACGTACTGGAAGCAGACATCGTGTCCGTCCCCCTCCTCGATGAGTGCGTTACACCCACGAGAACAGCGGGACATGCCACGCTGGAGAAATTTGCTCTTTTAGACAAAAAACTCGAACACTTCTGGATCCGCCGAGATGCCCAGGGGAAGTCACTGCAGGAAGGGACAGTCGTAGAGCCGGCAGTCTTGTAGCAAAGTCTGTTGATCATGAGCGAAGGCTTCGAAGAACAAAAGGTGAATGAATGAGGCACGCCGTCTCCCTTTTATACCCGGATATCCGGGGGCGGAGTCCGGCATGCAAATTTCATTCGCCAATTTTCATTGGCCTTTTCTAAGAAGTCGGAAGCGATTGGTTCTCAGGGACGAACCCCATCTGTCGGTTCAACACAACATCGAGAGACCGACAGAAAGGGAACTGACATTTCCCTCTTGTAAATGATTAACTACTTACGTAGCTTTGCAATACGTATACTGGGGTAATGTAAGGAGACAGTTTTAAACACAGCTGTTTTATGTACCTTATCAATAACGTATTTATTTTAAGTTTTGTATTGCGGTTTTAACATTTAGCTGAACAAAATATTCCACACACAAAATAAAATATTGGATACTTCAAACTGTGGCGAACCACAAGTAATACTGAGACATTCACCAAGTTACTGTACCTTTAAGGGAGGGAGGAGTTTTGTTGTTGTTCCGTTTTGAGATGTGTGTGCTGTGTTTTGACTTCACTCACTGTTCGGTGTGAGATATATTAAAGTGGAGAATAAGCGGATCCGACGCATCTTCGTCTCTTGTCTACTCATTTATTGGACTCCACAAAACCATATTAAGCATTTAGCATTTGCTATCTATTAGCATAGATAATGAAAATTAATAGACATTATACACAAATCTATACATTGGTGTTTAGATTCCTCTCTACAGTAACAGTGGACTAACTGCTTCACCTTTGTATGTGAATGTGTTTACGTACAAGTGACAGACTCAAAGAGAGAAACCGGCAGGGCTGACAATGAGTTCAAAGTGTTGAAGGATCAAAAGAATGTCACAGGTAGTTTGAAGGACAGTGCACGTTTCCATTTGAGTCTCAATGAGGGAATGTAACCATTCAGATCATGTTATGAAATCTAGCGGGTTCCTGAGCTTAGCTTTCCGTAACTTCTCACTAACATGTCACAACTTTGGTTAAAAACAAAAGCTATAAGGACAAATCTGTGATATGGATTCACAATGCACTACAAAGGTGAATATTTAGTTATGAAAATAAAAAAAATAGAATTGGAAAGAAAATGCAGCGAGAACAATGGTGAAGGTCAGTGAAGTCCTTGAATAAACCAACCAAAATGAAACAATGGAAGGTATCAAGCTAAGTCCAGTGGTCATCGCC
This sequence comes from Triplophysa rosa, assembly GCF_024868665.1. Lineage (NCBI taxonomy): Eukaryota > Metazoa > Chordata > Actinopteri > Cypriniformes > Nemacheilidae > Triplophysa > Triplophysa rosa. The sequence goes on along the minus strand of NC_079897.1, from coordinate 10,746,402 downwards.
AACAGGTCATACTGGCCAATTGATGGCCAAGAAAACCCCGTCCTGAAAGTTTATAACAGTTTCTATTACCCTGCCAAAGAATTTGCCTGCAAGCTCAGCTTGACAGATTAGCTGGGTATCCAGACAAAGCAGAGCGATGGTGAAACAAGAGCTACTTTTATGAGAAACGAAACACAAACCCTGTACAGCAACGCTAGCGCTGGAAAACGATCCCTTGATGAAAGTGAGGCTACTGCTCCACCTCATGTCTCCATAGGTCTTATTTTGGCCGACCACAGTCGGGGCTGCAGACAGAAATGACAGACAATTAAGATTGCACAAAGGCAAGGGAAATTAAGTATCGGGCTACATGACCCCAGTCGGCCCGGCAGGATTTCAATGCGCACGACCACCTTTTGTCCAGAAATTCCAAGGAAAACCAAAGCACGTCTAAGAGTGACAAGGTGAAGGAGAGCGGTTTTACCCATCAAGTGCTTCAGAACATAGAACCAACAGAATAAGAAGTCAGATCGACGTAAACGTGGGTGCCCCATGACCATTTTATTGCTCAGGGGTCTGGGGTCTCATTTATGTATCAAAATTGTCTTTTTTTTAATAAATATTATTAAAAAAAAAATAGAACAAAAATGAGACAATTGTTGTTGTACAGTAAGGTCATGCTTGGACAGCATAACAAAAAAACTATGTGATGAAGTTTCTTTTTACAACTTTTCATTGAAGATCTTAATATTTGGCATAGCTATCCACAATGTGTGTCATTGTTGAAATCTCTTCTGTATTTTTTTTTATATCTGAGAGGCAGGAGACGTACCAGAAGTCTCTGTTTGCACTCCATTTCTCCACCCAAAATGATGATTCCCCTAGAAGGTCTACAAATTAAGAATTTTCCTCTTCTCACCAAAACGTTAAATGATCCGTTTAGACTCAGGACTTGGCACAAAGCAATTTAAAATGATGAGATTGTATTTCATGACTAATATCACACAGGTGAAGCTAGCAGGTTTTGTCTAATACCTTTCCGTCACCTCTGTGCACCATCTGAAAGAGAATATCAACTGAACAACCCAATATTGGATCAGAATTGTCATTTTTCTGATCTCATAAACGGACATCCTTTTGCAGAACTGTATAAATGTATGAGAGACACTTAACCGTCATCATTGTCCTACTCCAGGGGATATTTATCAATGTGGCATTATTTTTGAAAGTTTGCTCGACAGGAGTTTTCCTTATAGTGTCGCTGTCGAGCAGAAATCTTGCATCTCCAAAACTGCTTCAAGAATTCAAGACTAAATCTTAGGAATTCATTATGCAATATAATACATAGTATTACCTGTAGCAGTAAAAATCTCACACATCTCTCGCACATTGCATTTGGCTCAGACCCTGTGCAAATGGTGTCTTTAAGTGAAAAGAACCAGGCACTTTATGCCCACCTTTAGAGTCTGCACTTTCTATTTGTATTTGTTTCCCGTTTGGTATTAATATTATGGAAGCACTAAATCTGTTTACACTGTAAAAATGAAAGGTTCTTTGAGGAACCATTTGGGGTTCTTCACATTGCCACGCCGGCGGAACCCTCAGGGGAAACTCAAGGCACCGCTTAATGAAGGGCGGTTCTCTGAGGAACCCTCAAGGCTTCTCGGGGATCCCTTTTATTAAAATGGAACCATATTGGGTGCGTCAAGGCACCATTTCACAGTTTATATTTGCTATTCACAATATTTTAATAAGCATAAATACTAAAACCAAATACAAAGCAAACAGTTTATTGATAAACAACAACAATTTACATTGAATAAATATTCACAGAATAGTCAATATTGTACAATTCTAAATTCATGAAATCAAATGTATAATTAATATTGTGTTGGTGATATTTTTATAAATTCATCTTATCAAAACTAACCAAATAATTTGCCTTAACTTTAAATATAAATACAGATATATTTCGTAGTGTCTCATAGCAACGCCTACACCAATGGTAAAGTTGTAATTTGTCAAAAAGCAAATCCTTGCGAGCTAGAAAAAAACAATGCTGTTCTCTCCAAATGGGTTTCCTGCTATTACCAGGTGGTGTGAGGATCCATGTAGGCAGCGTCAAAATGATTTCTAAATGGCCAAAAATGGCCTTAGGTGTCCCTGGGAATAAGACATGGAGACAAAAAGAGGGATTTTTTATATAAAGTTTCATAAAACGTTACATTTAATCATTTAGCACGTCACAAATGTAACAATGAACAAAATATTACAATGCCTGGAAGTCACTGCTTTAGTCTGGTTAAGGAGTAGGCTACAATAGGCTATTTATAGCAACAACTGTAATAATCCACTTTATTCAGATTGTTTCATTGTCAGTTAGTATTTTTACATGTGCAAATATAACAAATAACATAATAATAAAAATATCATAATAAATATAATACTTACTTTTTTCGTCTGCTCAACTGGAAAATGCTGAAAATGCAGAGGAAAAAATATAAAAACAGAACTGAATGTGATAAAAATAATTAATTACAGACAATTTATGTAACATGGGTGGGGAAACCATTCAACACAAACAACAATAAGTAAAAAAAGAGCTATACATTCACTAAAAGTGGCTATAGGTCATTGTTTGTCATTTAACACGAACGTTACCCATTTAACGATAGCCCCACATCATCATCATCATTCATCATTAACTTATATTCGTTAGCATCTCGGCTAAAACAAGCGCTGCCTTCACTGTGTAAATAAACGGTTTAGCTACTTTAAACAGCCAAAAACGGCCATACAATTAGACGTGTCAGAGTATCAGAATACATTTATATAAATAGTATATAGTTAGTAGATTTAAGTTATTTATATATTTTGACTTTACTTACATCCAATGGGACAGTCGAGAGGATGTTGCGATCGGTTTTTTTGAATTCCCGCCTGTGGCGGGATGTTTGATCGCAGACGGATCGGCGTATGACATCAAAGCACAGTGAGGTCTATTTGTGAACCGACTGCTCTGTATGCTTTAGAGATGCTATTCTAATGCCATATGCTTTTTGTCATAATGTGATCGGTCTGCGCAGAGCTGAAAAAAATTAAACACACATTCCAACAAAAGCGCCACATGCATTGACGCTGCGACATTGGGCCAACAGCGTCAAAGTACTGTGGAGGGCCAGACGGCACAATAAACACACAGAGCAGCTGCCGTTTGTTTGGATGGAAGGCACAACAACGTTTACATTTTCAAAAGATTTCAGTGACTTATAGAACAAAAATTTTTAGTCTCCAATTAATTTAATATAATATCAATAGTAAGAAATATAAAATAATTAAAAGCTTGCTAAAATTTCTCAAAATAACATTTAGACTTTTCGAATCATGTGCATGATTTTAAAATGTGTGTTCACATAGCAGGGGCCAAAAAACACACTTTGGCCTATTATTATTCTCATAAAACATCAAAATGATCAGACACTAAAAATTTCATGCAGAATTTTTGGGGGTTCCTCTAGATACTGTCTTGTACAAGAGAGATTCTCCAGGAACCACTTACATGTTTACAGATTATTATAAGAACCATTTTTTAGAATTTGAGTTCCTTCAATAACCTGCAAAGCACTTTGAGGTCCCAGTGTAGTGAAAAGGTGACTCCAGAACTTCAGAACTGAATATGGGGTTATTCAAGGATCTTATAAGTTCCTGGAAGAACCACAAAGACTATAGATGGTTCCACCAATAACCCTATTATGAGAAAAGAAGCTTTGAAGCATTTAAAATACATTTAAAGGTTCTTTGAGTAAACAACAGGATATTTGAGGCACCTTTTATTTTTAAAGTGTAGGCATAAATTTTACTTAGATGGTATTGTGCAACACCTTTTAGGCCAAAATGAATCCTGCATCTTAGCTTTGAGAGTTAGCATAGCATTCTGAGGTCATTTCATTAAAGCAATGTTTCTTACAAAGTAATACAAGACAGGTCGCCACCACATTACAGGGCTATTGGATTTTGTGATTGTGTCCCCATGTTGTTAAACCATGTAAAGTTTCTGTGGTGAAAGATTTATGGGGATTTTGAACAATTTATGTTGAGTTTTAACACTTGCACATTTGGCAGTATTACATTTTACATAAATACAAGCACTGGATTTAACAAGATTGGGGATACATTGATGATCGTGGGATTCTAACAGCCAATTCATATATTGGGCTTAAATATTTTCCTATTTGTTTATCATTTTAGAAAACATTTGTCAATTATAAATCACAGTCATATCGAGTGTCTTTTTTGTCTCATTTGTGAACTAGTAAACTGGATCACTTCACTGTTCATGTAGCACAGATCTCGTTGTGCTATAAATAGAAAGTACAAAAGGTCATATTGAGACAGTTTCCCAGCCGATCAAATGCTATTGTCAAACTTTAGTAGTTCTGGATTATATCGTTTTAAGTGGTACCAAGAGATGGACCACATTTAAATCATGTCACCTTTATTTATTTAAGTGCTCTTTTAGCACTTTATATAACGTAGTTTTACACTAAAGCTCATTATTTATAAAAGGCTATTTAAGGAAATAACGTCTCGGTTACGTTTGTAACCTCGGTTCCCTGATGGAGGGAACGAGACGTTGTGTCGAACCGACAGATGGGGTTCGTCCCTGAGAACCAATCGCTTCCGACTACTTTGAAAAGGCCAATGAAAATTGGCAAATGAAATTTGCATGCCGGACTCCGCCCCCGGAAATCCGGGTATAAAAGGGAGACGGCGTGCTTCATTCATTCACCTTTGTTCTGAGGAGCCTGAGACCTCTCACGACTGCTGCAGAGGACAGCACGTGTTGTGGCAAGGAGGACATAACGTCTCGTTCCCTCCATCAGGGAACCGAGGTTACAAACGTAACCGAGACGTTCCCTTTCTGTCAGTCTCTCAACATTGTGTCGAACCGACAGATGGGGTTCCAATGGAAAACGACATAACACTGTGCCCTGTCACAATCTCAACGAAGCGACGGTGACTGGCCTGGGCGTGTCAGCCGTGAGCGCTACTGCAAAATTGTAACCTACCAGTGGGTAGGTAGGGGGTCCCAGAGCTTTCTTGAAAGGTGGGAAGGCCCCTACCTTCGGCCTCACAGGCGGCGGCCTTGTTTCTCTAATAGCGAGAAGCCGCCCGGAACCATAAGGCCACTGGGTAAGCGCTACTTCCTCAAGTGGGGGATGCGCTACAGAGACCACTTCCTACCACAGGGAGGAGTCTAGTGGAGATACCAACATGGTCTCACCGATGGAGGAGAACTCATGGGAAGAAAGTGCGGCTGAAGAGTAAACCGCGAGGTGGAGGTCCATCTGGGGAGGTCATGGGTTACCAAGGTGGGAACCAGCATGAGGATACATCAGACGGAACCGCCCTAGTGGGGGGTTGCAACGTCTGGTAGCACTAGGTCCGGTTAGAGCTATGTTGCGAATAACTCCGGAGATACCCGGCCTAAGGGGCAGGGCTGCTCTGCCCAGCCCGCCCGCAGGAGGTGCTTGCTAGTGATGGATGGAGTGCCTGTTCTTCACCCAGTGGGGGAAGAAGGGAGGCTAGTTAGTATGCTGACCCCCTTAGGAGAATGGGGGAAGGTACTGTCATAGGCGTACACCCTACCGGCCGCCAGTCTTGCCTGATGCCTGCAAGACTCGAGCCGATACCGGTTTTACGTGGAGGCTGTAGGACCTCGCGAAGGTGATGGGTGTAGCCCAACCCGCAGCTCTGCAGATGTCTGCCAGAGAGGCGCCTCGAGCCAGTGCCCACGAGGAGGCTGTACTCCGTGTGGAGACAGCTCTCACCCAGTGGGCATAGGCGATCTTAGGACAGGTACGCCATAATGAAGGCGTCCATGATCCAGTGCGCCAATCTCTGTTTGAGACAGCCCTCCCTGCTGATCTCCAAAACAGACAAAGAGCTGCTCAGAGCTCCTGTGGCTCTGCGTGCAGTCCAAGCAGAGGCGCAATGCGCGTACTGGACACAACACGGATGGGGTTGGGTCTTCCTCCCCGGTGGGGAGTGCCTGTAAGTTCACCACCTGGTGTCTCGGGGGAGTGGTGGGAACTTTGGGAACGTAGCCGGGCCGAGGTCTCAGGATAACGTGAGAATCTCTGGGTCCAAACTCTAGGCAGTCAGGGGACATGGAGAATGCCTGTAGGTCCCCTACCCTCTTGATGAAGGCGAGCGCCATAAGGAGAACCATCTTCATCGTAAGATGAGGAAGAGCGGCATCCCCTAGGGGCTCGAAGGGGGGCCTGGTGAGACCTGTCAGGGCTACATCCAGGTCCCAAGAGGGTATAGAGCGCGGACGAGGCGGATTGCGCCTCCGAGCGCCCTTTAGGAACCTAATGACCAGGTCATGCTGCTCTAGAGACTTCCCAGCAACTGAGTTGTGATGAGCGGCAATGGTGGCTACATACACTTTCAGTGTGGAGGGGGAGAGGTTAGTCTCGAGTCTCTCTTGTAGGAAGGATAGCATGGACCCGATCGCACAACTCCGTGGGTCTTCTCCTCGAGAAGCACACCAGGTCGAGAAGAGGCGCCACTTGTAGGCGTACAGTCGCCTAGTGGCAGGTGACCTAGCCTGAGAAATGGTAGCTACCACTGCTGGGGGCAGACCACTCAGGATCTCCTCGTCCCGTCCAGAGGCCAGACATGGAGGTTCTAGAGGTCTGGCCTGGGATGGCATAACGTGCCCTTCCCCTCGGAAAGCAGGTCCTTCGCCAGGGGAATCGGCCAGGGGGGAGCTGTCGTCAAGAGCATTAGCTCCGAGAACCAAGTCCGGTTGGGCTAGTGTGGCGCAACGAGTAACACTTGCTGCTCCTCTTCCCTGACCTTGAACAGGGACTGTGCAATGAGGCTCACTGGGGGGAAGGCGTACTTCCGCTTCTCCCGCGGCCAGCTGTGCGCTAGGGCATCCGTGCCGAGGGGTCCCTCGGTCAGAGAGTACCAAAGCGGGCAATGGGTGGTTTCGAGGGAGGCAAACAGGTCCACCTGGGCCTGCCCGAACTTCACCCAAATGAGCTGGACTGCGCGGGGGTGGAGTCGCCATTCTCCACGAGGCGTCGACTGACGAGAGAGTGCATCGGCTGTCTGGTTCAGGTCGCCTGGGATATACATGGCACGCAGGGAGCGGGTCACCTGCTGACTCCACCGGAGGAGGCGTCGGGCGAGTTGTGTTAACTGCAGTGAGCGAACGCCACCCTGACGATTAATACACGCTACTGCCGTAGTGTTGTCTGACCGGACCAGCACGTGCTTGCCCTGCCCGAGAGGTTGCAGCCTCTTCAGTGCGAGTAGCACGGTCCACAACTCTAGGCAATTGATGTGCCAGCGCAGGCGGGGGCCCGTCCAAAGCCCAGACATTGCGTGCCTGTTGCACACTGCACCCCAACCCTGCAGGGAGGCGGCCGTCGTCACCACGACATGCCTCGTAACCTGCCCTAGGGGAACCCCTGCCCGAAGGAAGATCATTGAAGACCAAGGGGTTAGGGTGCGTCGGCAAAGAGGCATAATCACCATCCGCCTGCTGCCGGTGTGCCACGCTCTCCAGGGAACTCGACTCTGAAGTCAGTGTTGGAGCGGTCTCATGTGCATCAACCCGAGGGGTATCACCGCCGCCGAGGATTCCATGTGTCCCAGGAGCCTCTGAAATAGTTTCAGGGGAACCGCTGACTGCTTGAAATGATCCAGGCAGTTCAACACCGACTGGGCGCGTGCTGTGGACAGTCGCGCTGTCATGGTGACAGAGTTGAGTTCCATACCAAGATAGAGGATGCTCTGCACAGGGGAGAGCATGCTCTTCTCTCGGTTGACCTGTAGCCCCCATCGATCTAGGTGCCGGAGCACCTTGTCCCTGTGTGCACACAACAGATCTCGCGAGTGTGCCAAGATAAGCCAGTCGTCGAGATAGTTGAGTACCCGCACACCCTTCTCCCTGAGGGGAGAGAGGGCGGCTTCCACGATCTTCGTAAAGACTCGTGGAGACAGAGACAGACCAAAGGGGAGGACTCTGTACTGATATGCCTGACTCTCGAAAGCGAACCGTAGGAACGGGCTATGACGAGGGAGAATTGAGACATGAAAGTAAGCGTCCTTTAGGTCGATTGCCATGAACTAATCCTGACATCTGGCAGATGTCAGGATGCGCTTCTGCGTGAGCATCCTGAACGGCAGCTTGTGCAGGTGCCTGTTCAGGGTACGCAGATCTAGGATGGGGCGCACCCCCCTGCCTCTTTTGGGGGCGATGAAGTAGAGGCTGTAAAACCCCTTGGACATCTCGGCTAGGGGGACGGACTCGATCGCACCCTTCGCCAGAAGGGTGGCGACCTCGGCCCGTAGTACTGGAGCATCCCGGCCTCTGACCGAGGTGGCGAGGATGCCCCGGAACTTGGGTGGGTTTCTGGCGAACTGGATCACATAGCCGAGACGGACCGTTCTCCTCAGCCACCATGACGGTGTGTGAAGCTCGAGCCAAGCTCCCAGGGACTGTGACAGGGGGACTAAGGGTATGATCTGCTTCATCGACCCCCCGGGGGATGGTTCGATGGCTGGCAGTGCGGGTCTCTCGCGGGGAGCGGGCACCCGGGAAGAAGACTGGCTCTGCTGGTTCGCCTGCCTGGCGATGCAGCTCCACACACCGTCAATTTGAGAGTGCTGAGGGCTGCAATGTACATTAGATGTTGCGCCTCGCCATGACGCAATGTCGAGTTGCCGAACACCATCGTGTAGAGGATGAGAGCGGCTGTGATAAACACCCAGAGAGAGAGAGAAAAACCTTTAGAAGTGGGAAGTTGGGACGGGGAAGGAACCGACCCGGATCGACCAACCAGCAATGGAATGGCTGGGGTCGGGCCCAAAAGGTGTTCTCGATCTCCCTCGGGTCTTCCCATGAGGGCCGCTACGGCTTCCGCCGCGGTTGCTGATGGGGTGTGGTCTCCTCTTCGACGGCTCCCGGGGGGCCGCTGAGTGGGGGCACCGGAACCGGAGTGTTGAAGAGGACCAGGGCTGCTGGGAAGCAGAGGGTGCACGGGATCTCGACGGCCAGGGGGCGGCCGAGTCGCTGCGGGGGAGGATGTGCTTGATATCCTCTGTCTGCTCCTTTTACTGTCGAGAACTGTGGCTCGGCAGTATCACCAAACAGCCCCCCCTTGCGAGATGGGTGCGTCGAGAAAGCGGACTTTCTCGCAACCCATCTGTGTAGGGTTTGGCCAGAGGTGTCTCTCCTGGACCACATGTGTGGACATCGCCCGACCCAGGGCCCGCGTGGTCACGTTGGTTGCCCGTAGAGCGAGGTCGGTGACGGCGCGGAGTTCCTGCATAAGCGCTGGGTCGGTCTTACCCTCGTGGAGCTCTCTGAACGCCTTGGCCTGCAGGATGGCCATAGCGTGGAGAGAGGGGACAGCTTGGCCCGCAGCAGAGTATGCTCTCGACATCCTGGATGCCGAAAAGCCTACGTGCTTTGGCCGGGAGTCTAGGTCGAGCCCCAGGGGGACTCGACGTATCCTCTAGCTGCCCCATCATGGAGGGAAGAAAGGGTGATGGAACTAGTTGACGTGCATGCGCCGAAGGGGGCGTTCCACATCGTACTAAGTTCCTCATGCACTTCCGGGGAAACACGGCACTGGGGCGAGTATGGCATGGAGCCGCTCTCAAACCCGAGGTACCATGTATCCAGCCGCGAGCATTGGGAGAGGCAGTGCGGGCACTGCAACCCAACGCCGGCGGCCCGGGAAAGCATGGCTGACATTTCGACGTCCGCTTCTTCCTGATCTCGACCCCCCGAGGGAGGGAGCTTCAAGGAATCGTCGGAGTCTGATGCCAGTAAATCACCCTCCGATGCTGCAACAGACATCTCATCATCACGTACCGTGTCCGATACGTGATTGAGGAATAAGACGGCGGACCGTCTCATGGGGAACGGTCAGACGAGCAAGACGAGGTGCGAACGGTCCGCGAGCCAGTGGCTGACGGATTAGCGCTCACAGTAATCCTCATATCTCCCTCGCTGCTCGCCGTAGCGGGCGGCAGGGCCGTAGTCGGCACCGTCTGCTAGCTTGAACACCTCTGGAACCGCCGAGACGCCCAGGGGAAGTCGCCGCAGGAAGGGACCGTCTGCTGCACCACGTCGTAGAACTGGCAATCTGGAGTTGCTAAGTAGTAGCGAGAGTTGATCTTCACAAGCGAAGGCTCCGAAGAACAAAAGGTGAATGAATGAAGCACGCCGTCTCCCTTTTATACCCGGATTTCCGGGGCGGAGTCCGGCATGCAAATTTCATTTGCCAATTTTCATTGGCCTTTTCTAAGTAGTCGGAAGCGATTGGTTCTCAGGGACGAACCCCATCTGTCGGTTCGACACAACGTCGAGAGACCGACAGAAAGGGAACATAAGTTAATGCACCCAATGGTCACTGCTTTGTAAACCACAATAGACAATAATTTTATTTAACTTGAATCCTTTAAAGTCCCAGTGAAATAAAAAAATACAATGCCTATTTTTTCATGAAATATTGCAGCGTTTATTGTAAATAGTTTATCAATGTGGGCCATTCACTTTTTAAAGGAGTCATATGACAAGGCTAAAAAGAATATTATCAATTGTTTTAGATGGAATGCAATGTGTATATACTATTTAAGGTTAAAAAACACTGTATTTTTCACATACCGTGCATGTTTGTATCTCCTCTTTGCCTCGCCTCTCTGAAACGCGCAGATTTTTAACAAAGCTCATCGCTCTGAAAAGCGATGTGTGCTATGATTGGCCAGTTAACCAGTGTGTAGTGATTGGTCGAATACTGCAAGCGTGTGACGGAAATGTAACGCTTCTTACCATATTTGGAACATCAGGTAGCAACGCAATTGAACTGACAGGTACACCCACCTTACTTGCGTATACATTTGGGTGGTCTTAGTCAAATCATAGCACGAACTGACGTAGATTTGTGGGGGTGTGGTTACGCGAGGCGTTTCAGGCAGGTCTGGTGAGCATTAGATAGAATGCATCTTTTGTTCGGACACTTTCATTTTTGCAATTTTACGTGTCTAATACATGCATGGGCAACTTATAACACACCAAAGACACAGAAAAACACGCGTTCGCGCCATATGACCCCTTTAAAATTTGTGTGTCCTCATAATCTTCAGTTAAAATCTGAAAATGCACTTCCTTCCTGTAATTACTTTCCTGTCACGGTCCTGCATTCTTGGTTCTGTATTTCTAGTCATGTGGGAGGATTTTGTCTCATGGACAAGCCATGAGTTGTTTGTTTTGACATCTCATGTGTTTTTCGTGTCTTGTCATTGGCCCCGCCCCTCTCGTTTCATATATTGCCTCCCTGCCATGTCTAATGTTTCCCACCTGCCCTGTGTCATTATCCCTCGTTTGTCTTGCCCTATGTAATGCCCTCTTGTTACATTGTCCTGTACTCTTACATGGTTTATGTATGTTCTTGTAACTTGTTCTCTTGCTCATGCTGTTACCCATGGTCCTGTTCCTCGCCTTGTTTGTGTATTGTGAGTTTTGTGTTTTGCCATACCCTGCCTTAGTTACCCTACCGTGTTTTTGTGTGTCGTGTTATATTTTACACGAAGACGTTGTGTCGTGTTATATTTTAGTTATTTGTGTCCTGTTGTTTTTGCCCCATCGAGGGAAGTGTTTTGTTTTCAGTTTTTATATATATTAGTCGTGTCCTTGTTTGTGTGTTTTGTTTGTTTAGTCGTGTGTGTTTTGTTTCTGTTTATTGTTTAAAGTATCTGTTAACCCCTTCAACCCCACCCTGCCTTCATTTGAGTTCTCTCCATTGTCAAACCGTGACAGAACGCAAGAGCCACATCAGAACCCAGTAGGCAGCATTAGCACCGGGCGGTCCCACCTAGCTCTCCTCCTTTGCAGACTTCGCCAGGGGAGCAAGAGCGTGGACGAGTACGTGGATAGGTTCCTGGACGTCGCCAAGAATGGCGTCTTCGGGGAGGAGGAACTTGCGGTGCTATTTAACTCCGGTCTCAGGGACCCACTTTCACGGGCGGAGATGAGGGCGTTGAGGCCACTGGACTTCGACGCCGTGTGGCTGTCCGCCGCGGAGCGTTCGGAGTCCACGGCCTCAGCACATACCAGCTACCCATCTCCGCTGGTCACAATCCCTGAGCGTGGTTCCCTGCAGATCGGGGTTGTGGGCACCGCCACGCCATCCTCCCCACTCTCGGCAGCCTCTCCACCGTCCACCAGCCTCATTGGCAAGCGGGGGAAGCGAGAATCCTGGGGGTCCTCGTCGGAGGCCTCCAACCCCGAGCCAGCCGTGCCCTTCACCTCCTTACTTCGGCCGACCACCAGAACGGAGCGAGGTGCGGACTCCAGTACATCCGGTGTCCAGTCCGGCGTCCCAGCCGGTGATCCAGCCGGCGTCCAGTCCGGTGCAGCCGGTGTCCAGTCCTGTCCAGCCGGTAATCCAGCCGGCGTCCAGTCCGGTGCAGCCGGTGTCCAGTCCTGTCCAGCCGGTGATCCAGCCGGCATCCAGTCCGGTGCAGCCGGTGTCCAGTGCGGTGTCCAGTCCGGTGCAGCGGGCGTCCAGTCCGGTGCAGCGGGCGTCCAGTCCGGTGCAGCAGCCGGCCTCCCAGCCGACGGTTCCCCCAGGACTTCCTCCCCTAAGTCCCCCAGGACTCTGTGCCCTCGAGCGCAGCCGGGGACTAGGACTGTTCCCCCCACAAGCCCTTGTCTGTCCCCACCCCCCCTCACATGTTTGTTATTTTTATTGAGTCACCCCGACCCCATGGTCTTGTTTTCTTGTATGCCCCTTGTCATGTTCACCATGTTTGTCTGGTTCCTGTCTTTGTCCCAGTCTGTCATGTCTTGTTTGTCAACCCCTTGGTGAACACCTGGGGGTGTTCATTAAGGGGGGGGGGGGCTCTGTCACGGTCCTGCATTCTTGGTTCTGTATTTCTAGTCATGTGGCAGGATCGGGACGGAGCCCTTAGGTTCTATGTGAGAAAGCCATGAGTTGTTTGTTTTGCCCCACCCCTCTCGTTTCATGTATTGCCTCCCTGCCGTGTCTAATGTTTCCCAACTGCCCTGTGTCATTATCCCTCATTTGTCTTGCCCTATTTATTGCCCTCTTGTTTCATTGTCCTGTGCTCTCTGCTATGTGTGTTCTTCTAACTTGTTCTCTTGCTCATGCTGTTACCCGTGGTCCTGTTCCTCGCCTTGTTCGTGTATTGTGAGTTTTGTGTTTTGCCATACCCTGCCTTAGTTACCCTGCCGTGTTTTTGTAAGACGTTGTGTCGTTTTATATTTTAGTTATTTTTGTCCTGTTGTTTTTGCCCCATCGAGGGAAGTGTTTTGTTTTCAGTTTTTTATACATTAGTCATGTCCTCGTTACCCCATTGTGGGTGTTTTGTTTCTGTTTATTGTTTAAATAAAGTATCTGTTAACCCCTTCAACCCCACCCTGCCTGCACTTGGGTTCTTCAGCCACACTAGCCGTGACACTTTCCATCTTAAATGACGTGTGTTAGACGCCTTGGGCGGAGCATCCGGTAAGTCCTCCACTTCAACTGTCAGTCTGCTGCCAGTTACATTTCAAAATGTAACGGCTTTTTTTATACATCCAGTCAAATCGCAGAGAAAATTGAAAGCCACGCCCACTATTTTTCTCATTAGACATTCTATTTCACTAGGAAATGAGTCAAAATACGGAAGTAAAAACGATCGCAACTTCCGGTTTACGGGGACTTTAATGTCTGTTTAATCTGTATAATATCAGCCTATATTTCAAAATGTGACAATCGATAATGTACTATAAAGCAGCTCTGCAAATAGGTGTCATTAACCAGTTCAATTCAGTTCACGTTTGTATCATCCACATAGTGTCTGTACAGTTAAATCAACACTTTTCCATAATCCCTTACGATCACTGCATACCAGGGATACCCAAACTCGGTCCAAGAGTGCCAATGTCCTGCCGAGTTTAGCTCTAACCCTATTTAAACACACCTGAACAGCTAATCAAGGTCTCACTATGCAGGCAGTGACACTCCAGGACCGATTTTGGGCAACCCTGCTGTATACAAAACCAGTAACACAACATATGAAGTGACAATAGGGAAAAGTGAACATACAGTTGGCTTAAAATATTTTAATTAAACATTTTCAGAGGTTTAGCAAACTGGGCAAAGCAACATTTTACCTTGCACATTTTGTTCCCAGTTCCCAATAAGCACCAACCATCCCAGTACCAAAAAATTAAACTTTTTCAAAGCATTTATAAAATGATATAATAGACTACTATTGTTTAGTAATATTTATAGTAATACAGTATATAGCAATATAGTTCATATTAACGGTGCTATTCAAGCTCAGATACATTTAGATACTATAAAGGTAGTCCATGTGACTTTTGTGTGGAATTCCAAGTCTCCAGAAGACGTAGGATTTTACACTGAACCATCTCGCTCTCAAATCAGACAAGGTGTTTATGGTAAAGGTCATCTTGCTATTGAAGTCAAACCTGTCATAAAACCTAATGATGCCTAATTTGTGCTGCAAAGAAGGAGGAAATTATTATTTGTTATTATATGATTTTAGAAGACTTGTAATACAATTCAGACATTGCATTAATTACTTTCATGGTGAGTAATTAATAGTGTTGAACATTTTACTGTCATTTTACTTTCAATAAAATATAAACCTGCAGAAGTATCTCCTTTTGTGCTCCAAAGAAGATGAAAAATAGGATGGATAAAAAAATAAAAAATGATTTTTAGACTATTTTAGACTGAACAATTTATTTACATATTTTTTGTTTGTTTCTTTTTTCTTGGGAGTCTATGTACTGCACTGTCAGAATTTGTACAAAAAAACAGCAGTGTATCGACCAGCAGTGGGCACAGCAGTCTGAGTGTCTGCACGACGTAACCTGACAAGCTTTGGATATTTACCCAGTGATCTGGAGCTGACACAAAAGCTCCATTTAATGCCCTGCCAGTCACTATCCTCTTCTGCCATCATATCTGCACGAGGAATTCAGCCACTGTTATCATGCCTGAGTTTATTGATTTCAGGTCAACTGATGTTTTCCTGCAAAATATTCATAGCACATGTAGTTATTGAGCAGGCTGTAAAAGTTTAGGTTTATATGATTAGGGACAGAGATTTTTTGTACGTGCAATTAGTGTTGTTTTTGGTGGCCTGTTTTAATTTTAGTTTTAGTCTAGTCTTTGTGTCAAGCTGTCATATTAGTTTATATTAGCTTTAGTCACGTTCATACTCTTTTTAGTCTAGTCAAGTTTCAGTCGACTAAAAGTCTGAGCATTTTAGTCTTATTTTAGTGAGAATTATCCATGACTATGTTCGTCTAGTTTTAGTCGACGAAAACTGATGACATTTTAGTCTAGTTTTAGTTGACGAAAACTGATGACATTTACTCTAGTTTTAGTCAATGAAAATTGTATTTTAGTCTATTTTTAGTAATGCAATTCTATTTAACCCAGTCAATATAGTATAAGTACCTAGTATAGACGAAACCAAACTTTTCTTTTAGCCAAACCCATTTCAAACAAGGTTATCTTATTATATTATTGTTACCTTATAGACTCAAGAATACATCCATTCCAGACAGGGAAGACTCTCTGATTTGAATTTAAGGCCATCGGTAGGGGTAGGAATCTCTAGGCACGTCACAATTCGATTACGATTCAGAGGGCTGCGATGCGATTATAAAACGATTCTCGATGCATCTTTTTCCTATACATTTTTTTTTCTTGCTGTGTGACTATTAAAATAAAAGTATTTGTCATTACCCAGACCGATTTTACTTCCAATATCCTTGATTAATAAAACAAATGGAAGTAATTTCGCAAGTCAACTGGAAGGTTACATTTGCCAGCATTGCAAAGAACCAATAGGAAAAGAGTGACTGCCCTCAGTGCCCTGTAGTAGCATGCAGAATGCAGTAAATGAATGCAGACTTTTTTGCACATAGCACTGGAGTTAGAGAGGTTTAAAGTTTGGTAGCACAGGCCAAACAGTAGGAGCACAAGTATAAATTGTCAGTTGTCATCATAAAAACAAATGATGCAAGTGCAGTTCATCATGAAAAGGCAGGTTACTGACAAAAGACATTCATGTTACATACAGATGGATAAATTAGGGCCATATAATTTTTACATTACCTAAATTTGTTTTAATTTTTCTAATATGTGTGTTTTTCCTTTTTTACTATACAATAGTGGTATATTTGTCCACATAAATTATTGTAGTATACTATAGTATTTACTATAGTAAACTGCAGTAAAATTCTTAGATACAATAGTTGTTTTAACTTTACTATAGTATACAGTGTTTATCAATTTACTACAAGGGCACTACAATTTTTATTAAAAATAAATACAAGATCATTTTGATGTTGCTTCTTCTAGCTGTCCTGTTTTATTTTTTTCTGAAATCATTTGTGCAAGACACAAAGCGTGGAACAAGTCGTCTCCAAGCAACATCTGGTCCAGAGAAAGTGAATTATGTTGAACAGGATGGAAATTGTATGTTGGACGTTACTGTCGGACCGCTGGAGTCTGCCTGATACAAAAAGGTTACAAATGAAAGCAGGGCTTCATTTACAGCAATGAGAATGAGCCGAGCTATTATTTAATTCCAATAAACCTGACTACATTGCTTGGCTCTCGTTTGCATCTCTCTTCGCAGTGTAGATAGATGTGAAACTGGTCACCTGGCCTAAGGATTAGAACACTAACAAGTTTACATTCTGCCCACAGCTTTTGAAATGATTCAATTTTCCTAATCTTGTTTGGCTTCAGAGTACGCCGCTCTGAGCCTCACAGACATCCTTTTTCAATCGGTCTTCCTTTTGAGGGAGATTTGCATATCTGTGCTTGGACTCCAATTCAGGACAACATGCTTTTGGTCCCCACGAAAAAATGAACTAAGAAGCCTTCCAGTGTCGAGCCCAAGGCTAAGCACATATTTGATGTGTTTTAGATAACCACCTGTTTTTTTTTTCAAGCTCCAAGAGGCTGAGACAGAAATGTTCAACTGGCTCCTGGTTCTAATAGGATTGATTTTTTTTTTTTTTGAAAGAGATGTTTATGGAATTTTCGTCTTTCTGTAAAAACTCTGTCAGACGCCTGGACACAGGGAGCAAATAGTTTCTTGTTTACATGCCTGTGTATTTTTCCATAGTTTATTAAATTACGCTGTGCAAGTCCTCAGCTAGGATTTCCCCTCAGCAGATGTTTGTGATAGAACAAATGAAAGAGAAAGGCATACGTTTATGTGGATTAGATTTGCATAAATATGGGAAGTTTGTGTTCAAAGCAAATCAGGAAATCAATGCTGTATAATATTTGTTAACAAAAATAAAGAAAATGTCACCCTTCCTTTAAAGTTATGCTGTGTTTTAGATGTAAATAATGTAAAATTATCCACTATAAAAATGATGTAATTAATCATAAACAAGATATGCTTCTATGTACTTTTGCAGCAACACATTTTTTACAGTGTATTATTTGCATATTATTATTATTATTATTAATGTTAACATACTGAGAGCTATAAAAGCATTTTATCTCAGACTTTGGACCGTAGATACATTTATTTACATTTATTTCTAAGTTTATTATTTCTCTTTTATACTCACCTATAATATCCATGTTTATTATTTTGCTTTAAGTAATATGTCTTATTACCACACTCTAATATACAATTAGTAAGCATAGACAGTATAATGTGACAATACATCTGTGGTACATTCTAACGTTAAAATGCAATTCCATATGCAGAAACATTAAAACATTCCCTGTTGTGTAAGCGTTTGGTCATATCATCATGCATGAATATTGTTTCAAAAGCTCAATACATGAGAGGCTGAAATTAATCTTTTTAATCCTGAAAGCTTATCTTGATCTCTGAGTTTGGCGGCTTGCTGGGGATGGAGTTGAAAAAATATTAAAAAATGCCCTACAAACATCTCTTCCTGTGAGATGAGGCCGATAAAGAAAATGTCAGCCAAAAAAATAAATAAAAAGTACTAAAGCCACATGTCAGCGCGGCTGTGACAGAGGGGTGCGAAAAGGTAGAAATGTTCTATCATGTCCAACAAGGTGTTCTTTTTGAGATTTAGAGATCACTGCACAACTTTAAACATGTTTTGTCACTTTTGCTCTGACTGGAACTATCATGGGTTTCACAAGAACTTTATCAGCTCGGCTACGGGCGAGAGGAGGAGAAGAAAACAGTCCATTCCCATTTATCTTAGCCAGGTTTCCTTCAAAGCCAACAAATAAATTACAGTGTACATTTGATACAAATTGATTTCTGAACTCAAATAACAATGTTGTCCTCCTGGTCGGGCCATGTGTCAGTCAGCGGCTGGTGTGAGTGAAAGGCTCAATCTGTCTCTGTGATAGAAGCGCGGCCGACACATCTCCACCAAGGAATGCTAATCACGCGGGCCTGGCCTGGCCCTTTGTGGGCAGGCCGTGATAAGGAAAATCAGTTTCTCTCCTGTCAAACGCTGCCTCCGCCTGATCTCCGTCTGGGGGAAACTAACCATACCCCCGCAACTTAGTGTCCTGATGCTTTTTTTGGGTGGGGCGGGGGGTCATTCTGTGTACGTACAAGAAAAAAAAACTGCAAAATGGATAGTGGAAAACAAAAAGAAAGAATGAGTGAACAACAGAGAAAGAGAGTCAGGGTGAGAGAGAGCGAGAGAGAGAGAGGGAAGGTATGGGAGGCCGCAGACAGTGGCGGTTAAGTCTCGGCATCTATGTGATTGAGCAGAAGTGAAACCCATTGAATATCTTGAGCCGATCTTATCAGTGGCAGGAGAAATGAGATATTGGCAGTGCTGTTGAGAGCTCTCACAGCTGAGCAGGTTAATAGGGTTGGGAGGCAGGCCATGGGCTAATTGGATTTGCTGTGGCTTGATAAACAGTGGCAAGCTTTTTTTATTTACTTTTTTGGTGGGGACCGGTCGAACACACATACACACACACATACGTTCTGGGCTTCTTTTCTTCTTCATCATCCGACAAGAGGGAGAGAAAGAAAGAGAGAGAGGGAGAGAGAATCACCAACTGATGGAGGCTATTTTTCTCTCTCTATTCCCAGCAGACCAAAGCAAGCCTGGGAAAAAAGGAGCTGCAAATCTCCAGATTTTAATCAAATACCATTTAACCTAAGTAACCTTTAGGAGACATTTGGAGGATTCAGATTAGACCAAAAATCTGGCTGTAGAAATCAAGAGCTAGTGCTATGGACTCTGTAATGGGGGGTGGGGG
Organism: Triplophysa rosa; assembly: GCF_024868665.1. NCBI lineage: Eukaryota > Metazoa > Chordata > Actinopteri > Cypriniformes > Nemacheilidae > Triplophysa > Triplophysa rosa. The sequence continues at coordinate 10,727,113 of NC_079897.1, read as the reverse complement.
GGCTAAACAAATACATTATTTTTAATAATATTATTCGGAATAAACTTCTTCTACAGAATACTATACTTCATTAGCCAAGTCTATTGACGGTAGCCGAACAAAACATTGAATGTGACGTCACAGGTGCACGTTTATCTGCCTTTTACAACGGCTTTGATGCGGCTCATCCAATTTGAAATAAGAAGAAGTATTAGTTTTATGATAATTCTTAGCATGGATTTCGCGTGGACCTTAAACTGTCTGATTTAATTTGCCGAGTGGCAGTCATGATCTGACAGTACTTAAACTGGATTAAACAAAAATTTGTGTCACAGAAGAGATGCAGCCGGGCATAATGGAGAAACTGCAATATGATTGATTATTCAGCACCACATGTCCCTGTATGTCTGATGGTATTGACCGAGGTGGAAAAGACCTTGATGGCAGATGTATAATTAGCAGGGTAATGATCCACGAGGCCATTTAGTGTTTGAAAGACCACAAAGCAATGACTACATTGACCCCTAATGATTTACTTGAACTTAGACCTGACCCATTTCACTTTTGTTTTGATTGGGTATTCATGCATTTCTAATTGCAATGAAAAGCTATGGTATGGAACAAAATGACTGAGCATTAAAAAACAATGACTATGAATTACACCTAAAGGTGTCATTTTATACATTATAGTAACTTTTCGTTTAACTTTAACTTGTTTTTAATATTTTACCCCTAGATTCACAGTTCTTACTCAGTTTGTCAGGTAAGCGCCTTCATTATCAGACTTGTTGACCTCCGAAGTCATGCGAACTCAAACATGCAAAATAAATCACAGGATGATCGCTGAATACTAAACAGACATCACTGATGTGTTAATGTAAGTGGGTGTTCATCTTCCATTTTTGCTTCCGCTGATCGCAATTTTTCCCCTGAGGTGCCACTTTCCTCCCAATTCCTTCCACTATCAATCAACCCAGCCCTGCGCAATGCTAGTTAACCCATGTGTTTGTTTACCCTTCCAAACGCCCTCTCAACAGGGGGTCTCATCAAAGACCCCACCCTGACCTCCATCTGGTCAAATAACTAACCTAAAATCAACAGTTACAATAAATTTTGTGAGCAAAACTTTTTTTTTTTCATTCGAGTTTCCTATTCATCAAAAAAGAGGTATTTAACTGAATTCAGGTGGGCTCACATGGCGCTGGACCAGCGGAGTTTGTCTTGCTCCTTCCTTGCTGAAGGAAAGGCACTCACTGTGAAATGCCCCGGGGTGTCCCCGTGTCCCCGATTAACCACCCAGCTGGTGAATGCCTCCTCTGCGTGGTGGGGACTATCCAGATCAGCTTTAAGACAGAGAGCTGGAACCCTCAAAAAAGAGCCAGAAGAGCCGCCACATAGAGACATCTATTTACTGAGTAAACAAAGTGAAGTTTGCTAAGTTGGAACGCAGGCCTGCTGGAAAAGAGTGATGAGCAATGCAGGCCAGTCTTAATCCAGCCCTGCTTCTCCTTGTGCAAATTCTGTAGAAGACATCAAAGGCTAGGATTCCCAGTGTGGGTGGGATCAAAAGTGGGCATCAGTGCTAACAGCGCTCAGATTTGACACTCTCCAACCCCCCGGCCCAGCTGAGACAATATCATACACGTCGGCTTAAGGTCCAAAAAAGATGCTAATGAGAGTCTACCAATACTTGTGTGAATCGCTGCTAAGCACATTGCCGATACCGTGCTTTGCTGCCGGGCTTTTTCCTTTACGCCTACAGGAAACGACAAACAAACAACATAACGCAGTATTCTGGCGATTCATTTTCTGTTTTGAACTGCGTATAGGTTAGATAAATCATTTCATCTGTGGCCCTCTTCTGAACCCCTCCAGAATAAAAGCAAGGGTATATGGCTAAGGCGATGAGACACAAACACACGGACACACACTGAATTCATCAAAGCTTCTCCTGCTTCTTATGAAGACTAGATGAATCCAAGTTAATAATCAGATGCGTCCATTTCCGGCAGAAGAAAGGAAAGCCCAGCTCTGCAAAACAGCCCAAAGGAAGTGCCATCGCATCCCATTAGACTGTGGCACAGAAGGAGCATGAGTGTGCTGCTGTATGCGAACATCTGTGTGCTGCGTGTATGTACGTGCTTTGCTTGCCAGACAACCAGATAATGCTCAGGCAGTTTAGCGCTATAGACTCACAACACCTGAAAGTAAACTCGAACACATTGCTTGGGTGATTCATGAATTTTCAGGAGAATCTGTACTTCGATGCACACTGAGAGGAGAAGAGAGGAGATTAGACCGTGCGTTAAGGAAAGAGAAATCTATGGAAGAATAACACGTAAAGGTTTGACATGGTTGTACAGGGAGATGGTGTGCTGGGAATGAGAAACATTTAAACACCATAGGATTCTACTGCTGAAACTTCCTGTTGTTTAAGATGGAAGGATATTTTAGATGCATCTTATCGTTTTATTTCAGGAATATCTCTCGTGAAGCATAAGTTCCCTTTCTGTCGGTCTCTCGACGTTGTGTCGAACCGACAGAATGGGGTTTGTCTTGAGAACCTATCATCTTCTGAGTATTTAGAAAAGGCCAATGAAAATTGGCGAATGAAATTTGCATGCCGGGCTCCTCCCCGGATGTCCGGGTATAAGAGGGAAGCCGGCGTGCTCATTCATTCACCTTTTGTTCTTCAGAGCCTACGCATCTGGTGAGCTTCTCTACGATCTGGGTGATCATTCTTTCTGCTGGAATCTACGACGTGGACAGCGGACGGTCCCTTCCTGCAGTGACTCTCCCCTGGGCGTCTCGGCAGTTCCGGAGGTGTTCGAGCAAATTTCCTTTTCTAAAAGAGCAAATTTCTCCAGCGTGGCTTGTCCCGCTGTTCTCATGGGTGCAACACACTCATCGAGGAGGGGGACGGACACAATGCCTGCTTCCAGTACGCTGGGGAAGACGTTGTGGATACGTCCTGCCCGCACTGCGGGCGGTGACGATTCAGACGTTGCGTCACAGGTGGCTGTGTTCTTACGGGACTCAGCCACCACCTCCTTTGCTCCCCGTTCCGTGGCGGCAGGACTATGGCCCTGCCGTCCGCTATGGCAAGCAGCGAGGGTGATATGAGGATTACTGTGAGCGATAATCCGCCAGCCACGGCTCACGGACCGTTCACACCTCGTCTCGCTTGTCTGACCGTTCCCCAAAAAGACGGTCCGCCCTCGGGGGGTCGAGCCCAGGAAAAAGTCCTTTTTACCTCAGTCAAAGGCAGGGATGCCCCCGTACTTCGGGCGGAGGTTGCCTCCCTTCTGGTGAAGGGAGCGATCGAGCCCGTCCCACCGGCCGAGATGTTCAGCCGGTTCCACAGCCCGTACTTCATTGTCCCCAAGAAAGGCGGAGGGTTGCGCCCTATCTTGGATCTGCGTGTTCTGAACAGGCACATACTCAAGCTGCCTTTCAGGTTGGTCACGCAGAAGCGCACCCTGGCGTCCGTCTGGCGTCAGGACTGGTTCATGGCAATCGACCTAAAGGACACGTACTTTCATGTCTCGATCCTCCCTCGACATCGGCCATTCCGACGGTTCGTGTTCGAGGGACGGGCATATCAGTACAGGGTCCTCCCCTTCGGTCTGTCCCTGTCTCCACGAGTCTTTACGAAGGTCGTGGAAGCCACCCTCCTTCCCCGTGGGAAGGAGGTTTGCGGGTACTAACTATCTCGATGACTGGCTCAAGTTTTGGCACACTCTTGAGATCTGTTGTGTACACACAGGGACCTGGTGCTCCGGCACCTAGATCGGTGGGGCTACAGGTCAACTGAGAAAAGAGCAAGCTCTCCCCGGTGCAGAGCATCCTCTTTCTCGGTATGGAACTCGACTCTGTCCTCACAAACGGCCCCGCTCACCCCCCGGGGGGGGCACGAGACCCGCGATGAGGAAGCCCGCACCCTCGCGGCCTCCCAGAGGCAGCGCGACTGACTAGCGCGCCCGGTCAGTGTTGAACTGCCTGAAGATCAGACAGTCAGCGGTCCCCCTGTAACAAGATGCTCCTGGGATGGCATCCTCGGCGGGGGTGGTCCCCCTCGGGTCGATGCACATACGACCGCTCCAACACTGGCTGCAGAGTCAAGTTCCTTGGAGAGCGTGGCACACCGGCAGCAGGCGTATGGTCACACGCTTTTCTGCCGACACACCCTAACCCCCTGGTCTCCATGACCTTCTTGCGGACAGGGGTCCCCTTTGGAATGCCTCCCCGCAAGGTTGGGGTGCCGTGTGCAACGGGCAAGCAGTGTCGGGGCGGTGGATGGGCCTCCGCCTGCGTTGGCATTCAACTGCCTAGAGTTGTTGGTTGTGCTACTTGCATTGAGGAGGCTACTAGTGGCGACTCCCTCCCCGCGCAGCCGGCTCATTTTGGGGCAGTTTGGCCAGGCACAGGTGGTCCTGTTGCCTCCCCGGACTCCACCCATTGTCCGCTTTGGTACTCCCTGTCCGAGGTACCCTCGGCACGGATGCCCTTGCGCACAGTTGGCCGTTGGACAAGTTGAAGTATGCTTCCCCCCAGTGAGCCTCATTGCACAGGGCCTGTGCAAGGCCAGGGAAGAGGAGCATCAAGTGGTACTAGTTACGCCCCTTTGGCCTAACCAGGACTTGGTTCTCGGAGCTGAGGATCTGACAACAACTCCCCCCTGGCCGCTCCCCCTGGCGGACAGCTTCCCCAGGGGAAGGGGCACGTTACGGCATTCCAGGCAAAACCTGTTCTCCATGTCTGGATGGGACGAGGAGATCCTGAGTGACCTACCCCCGGTCCGGTTGGGACGTCACTCAGGCTAGGGCTTCGGCCACTGGGCGGCAATACGCCCATAGGTGGCGCCTCTTCTCGTCCTGGTGCTCTTCTCGGCGAGAAGACCCGTGGAGTTGCTCGGTCGGGTACGAGCTGTCCCGTCCTCAAGAGAGACGGGGGAGTAACCTCTCCCCCTCCACACTGGGAATGTATGTAGCCGCTACGGCTGCTCATCATGACCCAAGTGCTGGGTAGCCTCTGGGACAGCACGACCTGGTCATTAGGTTCCTAAGGGGCGCGAGAGGGTGACCACCTTACCCGCGCTCCGTACCCTCTTGCGACCTAGGTGGCGGTCCTCAAGAGTCCCCGCCCCCTTCGAGCCTCTCGGGGTTGCCGCTCTTTCTCAGTCTTGATAAAGACGGCTTTCGGCATGGCGCTCACCTCCAAGAGGGTAGGGGATCTAGAAGCACCCTCCGTGTCCACAGATTGCCTAGAACTCGGGGCCGGGATTCTCACGTTATCTTGAGACCCCGCCCTGGCTACGTGCCCAAGGTTCCCACCACTCTCCCGAGAGACCAGGTGGTGAACCTGCAGGCGCTCCCCACCGGGGAGGAAGACCCAACCTATCCGTGCTGTGTCCAGTACGCGCACGGCGCCTCTACTTGGACCGCACGCAGTGCCCAGAAGCTCTGAGCAGCTCTTTGTCTGTTTCGGAGGTCAGCAGGAGGGCTGTCTCCAAACAGAGGCTGGCGCTCTGGATCGTGGATGCCCTCGTTAGGGCAAACCGATCTCATTTCGCCCCTGCCAGTTGGGGGTGAGGCACATCCCTCGTGGGCACTGGCTCAGGGCGCCTCTCTGGCAGACATCTGCGGAGCTGTGGGTTGGGCTATGCCTAACAACTCCGTGAGGTTCTAATACCTACGCGCGGAACCGGTGTCAACCCGCATCCTGGCAAGGTGTGGGACCGGCAGCCGGTAGAGCGTACGCCTGCGGAAGCCCTTTCCCCTCCGGGGGGAGCAGTGGCGATCCCGCCTCACTTATTTCCCCTCGGGTAAAGAACAGGCATTCCATCCATCACTAAGCACCCTTCCAGGAGACAGGCTGGGCAGAGCAGCCCTGCCCCCTTAGGCCGGGGAACAGTTGAGTTATCTCCCACATAGCTCTAACCGGACCTAGTGCTCCAGACGTGGTAACTCCCCCTCCGTGGGCTGTTCCGTCTGATGTATCCTCATGAATGGTTCCCACCTTGGCATCCCATGACCTCTCCAGGTGGACTCCCACCTTGCGGTTAACTCCTGTCCGCACTTTCTTCCCATGAGTTCTCCCCTGATGGTGAGACCATGTGGTGTCTCCACTAATTCCTCCCTACGGTAGGTAGTGGCCTCTGCAGCGTTTTTCCCCCAGGGGGAATAATGCTTTCCCAGTGGCCCGTACGGTGCCGGGCGGCTTCTATCCATTTAGAGAATTAGGCCTCCGCCCGTGACGGCCGGCGTTAGGGGGCTTCCCAACTTTTTGTGGAAAGCTCTGGGTCCCCCTTCCTCTCCACTGGAGGGTCATAATTTCGCGTTAGCGTCTTCGTCTGACTCGCCCAGGCCAGTCAACGTCGCTCCGCAGAGATTGTGACGCGGCTCAGTGCTGTGGCGTTTTCCATAGAAACCCCATTCTGTCGGTTCGACACAATGTCGAGAGACCGACAGAAAGGGAACGTCTTGGTTACGGATGTAACCTCGGTTCCCTGATGGAGGGAACGAGACGTTGTGTCCCTCATGCCACAACACTGGCCGCCCACCCCAGCGGTCGGGGGAGGATGCTTTAGGCTCCTCAGACCAAAGGTGAATGAATGAGCATTTCATTCGCCAATTTTCATTGGCCTTTTCTAAATACTCAGAAGATGATAGGTTCTCAAGACAAACCCCATTCTGTCGGTTCGACACAACGTCTCGTTCCCTCCATCAGGGAACCGAGGTTACATCCGTAACCAAGACGTTGAACCATAAATGAAAATGATGTCAGTTGTTCCAAATTACTTCTTCCGTGGAACACAAAAGGAAATGTTTTAAAGACTTACTCACTGTTTTCCATACAACAGAATGACACAATGACCAGGGGCTGTCATGGTTCAAAAGAAAAGCAGCATCAAAGTTTTATATTAAAGCAGCATTGATGTTTTACAATATTCCAGGCCTAAAGCAATACAGTAGGGTAGGCAAAATATGACAATTTAGGGTGAACTAACCCTTTAATCTTTGCATTCTTTGACCTCTATCCTGGGGTAAATGTATTGTCTGGGAGGAACATCATGGGATTCTTCATAAACAGTAAACATTTTCCATGTTCAGTCCTCTTTAGTAGCAAATAATTTAACACCTATAGAAATGTGTCATGTAATCCGGTCCATCTAAATCTAGGAGGGTGGACTAAATAAAGTCATTGTTTATACAGCTGCCCGTTTCTCGCTGGAGTCTCCAAATTCCATTTTGCACATATCAGAAGATTTAACATTCATCTTCTGAGGACATCTAAACAGTGCTTTGCCTTAGTAACGTAATAGATATATGAATTCAACGGAGGTGGGGTGGATTTACAATCTTGAGGTCCTGTGAGGAAACGGCTGTGCATGAAGTTTGATTTGTTACCTCAGACAAAAGTGGTTTGGGGCGCTTTTGAGGCCAAACAATTATCTTGTGTAGATACAGTCATGCTAATATGAAATACAACACAGCTAGTTGTCACCCTGCTGTTAACGCCAATAACTGCAAATGATACACATATTCATCTTCTACCTTCTTTGTGACCTATTAAATCGGCTTTCAAACTTGCAAGAACATGTGTCAAGCAACAAGATTATAAAGCAATACTTCATTCACAATTAGAAGTAGGATCTTCAAGTGAGGATCCCACTCACCCTCCCTTTTTAATACTTGCATGCATTCACACCCCTTTCTGTGAAATTTCAAGGATTAAACTGTTTAATCAAATTAAAGGGATTTCCTGTAATGCTGAAGAAAATTAATGCATTTTATTCCACGCCTCAATGTCTTAATCATTTAATTCACAAACTTACATCTTTACATTTTTGGGAATTGAGAACCAGTTCTCATCTATTTAATACTTGGCTCAATGTTCAGTTTCATGAGCATTTTCTTTTTTAAATCTGCATTGTACAACGGTATAACAAAAAGATTGCTTGTTTAAAACAATGTGAAGAAACTGTAATGGATTTATCTAATGCTTCTGTAGCACTGCCAGACATATGTGAACATGGAGAACGTATAGACCTATTGATGAAATACAAGTTTCACAGTGAGAGGACACAATGGAAGATATTAAAATACAACATGGCAACTTTATGAACCCTGTTAAACCTTATAATATATTTTTATTGCAGATGTTTTTGTTGGTATTCGTTTGTTTCGAATGTAAAAATATTACTGACACATAACATATTACACAGTAAAATAAATATATGCAAAACCTGTTTAAAAAACTATTTATTGTGTATTCTTATTTTAATATTTTATTATTTAATGCATTTTAATTTATATAGCGCTTTTTACAAAGTGCCTTGTTTCAAAGCAGCTTTACATTTACATTTATGCATTTGGCAGACACTTTTTCCAAAGCGACTTACATTGCATTGCACTACTCATTTGTTTCTAAGTATGTGCAATCCCTGGGATCGAACCCATGACTTTGGCGTTGTTAACCACTGAGCCACAGGAAAGCTTACATGAGAAAATAAAAATAAAACACAGAAAGAGTCCATGCTGATATGATGAAATCATCTTTGCTCTTGTTTGGTGATGGAAGTGCCTGAGCTGGAGCTGGGATGATCAGTCAGCCCGTAAACTCTCAGAGGAGGGCGGCGTAATATTTATATTTATTTTACTATTTTTCATTCGCTACAAGTGGGGAAATTATGACCTCCAGTATAATTTATGAAAAAAATCACACACTATGCAAGACTGGAGAAAAAAATATCTAAATGGTCTCCTTTCATTCCTGAATAAATCACATTCATTATGAACGAGATGAGTGATGAAAACATGTTCATTGACACTCTCCCATGCATCCTTAAAGCCCTTTGAATGATGTTTTAGTTTTACAAGACATTTTGCAAGTGTATGTCTTTAACCGGTCCTGTGAATCTGAAACTTTTCCCTGAGAGAACCCATCTGGAATATGAATGCTAGCTGTCAGAGCAGCTCTGTTAAAACCAATAGAGAGCTTATAAAGTAGAAAGAACTCTAACCAGGGTAATGTGTAAAAAATAGCCTTTCATGTCAAGTCGATGTCCCAGAGCAAGATTAGGATTGCTGTGAGCATGTTTGACTAGTCATTCTATTGCCTGGGGAACATCTGCAGGCTAAATCCACTGCCTCAACTGTGATGTCTTCAAACCCCTTCAGAGGAAATTACCCTCTGTTTCAAAGAGAGCGGGAAGTGAGAAACGTGATGTGGAACAGTTATCGTACTAATTGATCACAGAAACATCCCACACCTTAGTAACATTAGTTTATGTAATGTGGATGGGTTCTTCAAAATCCACATAGCGTACAATTTATAACTGGCCTTGCTTAATTCAGAAGTAATTGTTTGGTATGCAGTAATAAAATGTAGTGTAAAGAGGTAAAAAAGTTAAAATCCAAAATTACATTTAATAATTTTAACATAATCACAAAGTCCCTCCAAAATCTCTGCACTCTGCGGCCATATTTGCAGAGACTCTGGGAAGCTATTTGTAGCTATTTTATAAGACCAAGTCCTATTTGAATGCGAGAAGACATATATTTCTAAATCCCCTTCAGAATGCCCCCCCTCCAAAACACACACACATTTTTGACCAAGATTGACAAGAATGAATGTCTTTCTTAAGTACTAACTGTGCTAAAACATACTTTAGAACATTCTGTAAAGCCTACCTGGTTTAGTCTTTAAAGGTATAGTCCACCCAAAAATGTATTTGTTCTGCTGAATACAAAGAAAGATATTTGAGAAAATGTTAGCAACTGACTTTTCTGGGACATCACTGAGTAGGAAAATGTAAAATGGTTAACAAAGGTGCCTTAGAACTGTTTGCTGTCATAAATTCTTAAAAATATCTCATTTTGTGTTTAACAGAACACAAACATTGTTCCTATATGGTAGTCAATGACGTCCCAGAAATGTCAGTTACTAACATTCTTCCAAATATATTTCTTTGTGTTCATCAGAACAAAGACATGTATTCATTCATTCAATGTAAACCTGGGAATAAACAATGTCTGTTTTCAGGTTTGCCAAACATTCTAGCCCTCTGTCAACCAGATTATCATGCCCCAAATTTATGTCACTAGTTAAATCAATGTTGCTATTTCAATGTTGCATTAATATTTATATTAATAAACACAACAATGTTGAAAGTGCCACAGAGACACATTCTTTGCAGTAATTAATGGCTTACTTTTAGTTGACTATAATCATTAATTGGACTGGAGAAATTACAGGCATCACCTTTAAATCTACTTATGATATAACAAGCCATTCAAATAACACAATCAAGATTAGTGTTGTACCTGGATTGCACCTTGACCAATTCAAAAGGCTTTGTGAAATAAGATGATTAGCAGACACAAGTCCAGCATTTCCATTTTGTAAAGTGAACCGCAATCTATTTGTAGTGCCACAAATCTATCATAGCTGGCAATCTACAGAAAGAAAATGTTTATTTCATTTCACATGGGGCTCCATTCACAGTGGGCAGCCATCCAGGGAGAATGGAATGATTGATTTTTTCCTCCAGAATGAGGCTGAATGAATGAGCCGACGTGGTTTTAGACCATGCTCTCTCACTTTCTCACCGAGTTCAGAATAACATAAACCTGTAAAAACCAACTGGGAGCAATGGAATAGTTTGGGTCTTGGGTTACCTAATGTAATATTGATGAAAGATGAGAAGCGAGAAAGGTGTGGTTGAGGTAGCCGCTTCCTTGTACTCTGGGACACATTAGTCTCAATGAGAAGTTTTTCGGTCAGATTTAATGTGACAATAAACTGAGATTACAGGAGCTACTGTCAGAGCCAAAGACAACATTTGAATCCACACCCAAATCAGTATTTGAAGGGATATACCATTTACTCACCCTTATGTCATTCTAAAATCAATTCAACCAGATTCACAAAAAGCATGTGGACTTTTCAAAATCGTATTGGTTCCACATATGTAATTATATGCGATTTCTGTTGAATGTGAAGGGAAACATTGTGAATAGAAAAAAACAACAACACTTACCAAATTAAAAACAATTAAAGAAAAAAACATCCTATTTGGTTATTCTTTTTTATTAAAAAAATGTAAAATGTATGTGGGAAACTTGTTATCTCCTATTTCAATGATGCATCTTTGTTTAAATTTTGGTGCTTGATTGATGTAGTCACCAAGAAATTTCGTGGCAGAAAAGAGTTTGTTAAAGATTATTCATTATTTTTTTATTTTTGGAGGGAACACTCTTTTACAATGGCTGTCAATGAGATCTAACACATCAGTTGTCTCAAAGCAGCATTTGACTGTAAACCCAAAGGGTAATATATTACCTTAATATGTCTTTTATATGTTATTGTTTATACAGTGACATTTTCCCACACATTACTAATGCTCCTCTGTTGAGAAATAAACATATCTGACAGTTTCGCAGCACAGATGCATGAAAAATTATCCCTCCACCCATGTCTTTTGTAGGGCCCGTTATTGTGAGAAGATACACCACTGCATGAGTGGACGCGAGCGTTGATGTGCTACTGCTTATCTGCTTCCCACAGATCATCATCATCATAACCATGACAATATGTTTAATTAGCGATGTTCCCTGCCATTGATGAAAGGGCCTTCCCAGCCTCTGTACATGAACGTATGAGACGCGCTCCTCTGCCGTCGCTAATTCAAAACCCCTTTATTGGGCTGTCACACAGGCAGAAGGAGATCACTCAGTCAGATAACACACATCGAGCTATTCCTGTCTGCACATTTACCTCACAATAGCTCTATTTATTATGAGTTTATTCACATCGCTTTGAAAGCTTGGCTGGTGGGCCCTGACGCGAGATCTTCTTTCCAGTGAATAGAAGAACGAGTATGTCACCTTTCTTTCATCTTTACTGCTACATGGGTAATTAGACTGATGATTCATATACCAAATTATCCTATGTTCATCATAGGAGCCTATGCTGAGCAATCCATTGGCACTAGTATTCTCAGAGTAGGGTATCTGTCAAGGTGTATTTGTTAAAAACAATAAAAAGATCCCGAATGTGTTTGTATTGGAGACGAGAGCTGTCTGCTTTCATCATATCAGCAGCTCACCTTTGCTGTAGATGCTGTGCTAACAAGTGCACTAAGCAAACTTTGACATGCTGCAAATATATGTATTATTATAACCTCAGGATTCTCAACAACGGGCCTTTTTTAGATTATTTCTGATGTAGCTTGGCTTTATAAGTTAAACTGACAGATGTCTAGTTTTGAAGGATAACATAATACGAGAATTCAAATACTGAATTGCCTGACAATGATAATGAAAACATTTTAACCTGAAAGGTCAAACTTTATCATAAGGACCTATGGTATTCATAAAATTATTTTTATTTTTTTATAAAAATATAAAATTTAATAAACTAAATATAATACAAATATAATATATTAAAATAAATTTTTAATTATAGTTTTTAATTTGTAATAGCTGTGCCATCAAATAAAACACTTAATGACTTTCAAACAGGTTTCTGGAGCATTACTCCATCTTCCATGGGTTGGACAGACTGCACATTTTAATGGTCTTAAATCTAGATGTACCAAATGAATTTATTGATAGATATTAGTAGATATGTATCTACTAATTCACTTATGTATTATTATTATTAATAATAACAATTAATAATAATAATTTAATCTGTCAAACAATTATTTGTGACTAATCATATATGCAAGATAAAATGTTTTGTTTACATAATATGTGTGTTAATAATAATAATTATGTATATAAAAAACACACATGCATGTATAATTTAATGAAACAGTATATATTTATATATTAAACATTTATATATAACGTAAATTAAATACAAATATAAAATTGTACATAAACGTGAATATCTCTTAAGTATATATGGAAAATCAATGTGTGTGTGTACTTATATATACATAATTATTACACAGCACACACAAACACACACACACACACACACACACACACACACACACACACACACACACACACACACACACNCACACACACACACACACACACACACACACACACACACACACACACACACACACACACACACACGCACGCACACACACACACACACACACACACACATATTATCTAAACAAAAACTATAATAATCTTTTGTGGAATGCAGTGAATCCATAAGGCTTTTTTAAGTCAAAACGTTTCTTCACATGCAGCATTCTCCCAACACAGGTGAACATATGAAAGGCATCCGGAAAGCATATCTTTCAGTCAAGCTGACATATTTTTCAGACACTATTTCATATGGTCAACATGCACAAAAATGAGGTAATGGTCTCTATTATCACCCCTCCCCAACGAAACATACTCCACAGCGGTAAACCCTGTCTTCTTTTTGCTATCTCCCTCAACATGATGATGGTTAGTCTGCGCTAATCTGGTAAAGCCAACCTTTAGAGAGGGAGTCATATAAGAGGCTGGGGGGTGATGGGGTACGGTGTTTGGGATTGCGGTCTCGCTGGTTGCTGCTCCTGTCCACATCCAATGTAAGGTTATAGCAATATCATAATCCCTTCTCAGAGCCCCTTTGCGCAGAATATGATGACTAAATTTGCAGTGTCTTATCACACGCTCACAGGCTGGAACTAGTACAAGGCGCTCTGAGGGAAACACAGCATGAAAAGTGGGGATGAGATGATCAGATTAGCCCTCTATTGGATTTTGTTTGTGGCCCTGTGCAATCGGAGTTGAGCAGGCATTGGGTAAAATGTCCATGGAGATTCAAAGCCTCCACTGATTCCTTTCACCCATTTTTTGACTCTTCTTCATGGGGTTCACTGAGGTTCCAGGAGAGGGAAGGTTAGAGGGGGAGCAAACAAATTTAGCACTTGAGGGGTTTGGGTTTAGGTGGGTGGGAGATGGACTGCTCCATAGAAAGAGACGAGTGCTTCTGACTGGGGGTGTATTCAACAGGATGGCAAGAGCGGTCGCTGTCAGATGGGGGGCGTCTGAGAAGATGACCTGAGGCGAAGGTATTGTTGTTTCATGATGCTATTCCACCTCACGCATGGGAAGAAACAAACTGATAGGGGCCGGAAGAGAGGTAGGAAGCGCATAAGACGCTTTCATGGTATTAGGTGAGTCACCAACATCAGAAAATCCCACATCACACTGGAAGTTAGGTAAGAAATGGACCATCTGGACCTTTAGCATTTAGAGAATGGGAAAGATAAAATTGATTGGGTCAATGTTGGCCTTTGTCTTTTGGAAGCAATGAACAATCACAAATCAGATGTCACATATGTTGCTGTTTGACAAGAGTAAGATTTTCTATAAAAAGAACAATTTCTATACTTTGTCCTCTAGAGGTACATGGGAAACCTCAAAAATGTTTCAAACTATGCTCGAATTTGACACCCAAGTTTACAATCAGAAGGAACACATTTCATCATATTATATACTAGAAATATGTCTTATCACGTTGCCCAGTAACAAAATATGGACAATTAAGTATTTTACAACAGGGCTAATTCATATTAATTCAATTTAATTAATATAATTGTGTGTAGTTTACATTATACATGTTCATATTAATAGGCCACCTCTTGAAAATGTAAATGTTCCTGTTAAATCAGGTTTAATTTTTTAAGGGTAAGCTATCTTATGCTTTAGCAATATTACTTTCACTTACTGTCAATTATCAACAAGTTTTTTTTTAATATTCAAATAAAAATTTTGAACAAATATAATAATTAAATGCAACAACTGAGAGTCTCCAGAGTAGTAAAGGAGCAACCTCAGAGCAAATCAATTTTCTTTTGACATCCTTGTGGTACATAGATTTTTCCTGTAGCCGAGAGATAAATAAATGTTAAACTCCAACAGAACTGATGAATGACCAGCAGTTGTGCAGGAATTATTGTGGTGTTCATATGTAAGGCTCCCTACAGACTGTTGTACCAATGAGAAGCCCATCTGGGAAAGAGAAATTGATTTTTGTCATGACGGCAAAGGGTGTGAAAAACGGGCAGCAGTTCCAACTTACCAACATTGCTTAGCTTCAACAGATGCCATCACACAAGAAAGCCACAACGTATCTGTGAAGTAAAACTGATTGTTTCAGGGCGTGTCATTTTCCACAAGCAACAATTTAGTCAATGTTATAAATTTCAAACTGTGATTGAACTTGCCATGTTTGCACCCCGTCTATTGTCCCGGATTCGACGTCCTTCACATTCTTAGCAGCGAACGTTTTCAGCGTTCAATTTCCTATCGGGAATGTTTGTGTCTGTTTAAATGTAACATAATTCATTTGTGCTCTGTTTCACAAGCTCTTATATCTTAAGCCCAGAGCCTTCGGCCATGGAAAAGTCCGCACTCAGCGTTAGCCCTGTCGATGAGGTAATGGCACAAATCAATGGCAAAGATTTGGGTCAGATCTTAATTAAAAGAAACAACTCCTGATACAAATGATGTTTCCAATGTATTGATATTACAGGCACAGAAGGGTTGAGCATCGAGGAGCATTGATCAATGTACTTAACATTTGCATCGCCTTTCATCTTCTGTGAGACATCACTTAAGGGTCTTTCTTCTTTCTTCAGATTTCTGTTCGCCTGCAAGGTGAACTGAAGGTCTACAAGGTTGTCCTTTCATATGAAGCCGATCTGCCGCCCCGTGACTCGAGTTAAAGGGAATAAGAGATCCTATTAAAATCAACAACAAGAGCCCTGCCTCCTCCTTATGAAAATCAATGCACTTTCAAAGCAGACATGCGTTTTAGACTTTCAATTACTTGCATGCTAATCCAAAGGTAAGAGCAAGCAAATTTGTACAGTTCTGCTTTTGGCTTAATGGTGTAACCTTAGTCATGTTTTGGCTGAGACTCCATATGAAACCGAGCCTTTTAGTGGCTTCTTGTATTCACTGTAATTCTTGCTTTGGTTTCTGAGGTTGAACTTTCAAAGCAAGGGCCTGTCAGAGCTCGGACAAAAGAACAAGGCATCCTCAAAGAGCAGAGAAGAAAGGTGTTAATGCAAGGACTAAGACAAGCGTGCTGTCTCGGTACAAGCGAAGGGGCTTCGAACCGTCCCAGTCTCGAATGAACAATAAAACAATAATTATTAAAACGGAAACTGAATTGATGGATCCCATTAAATGCAACCAAAAGTCTCTAGAGGCTTGGCTGCACAAACACCCGGAGTCAATAGCACGATTCCCAGGGTAGCTCTGACCAGAGACCTAGTTTAAAGAGACATCAATCTGACATGGCAGTTTGCAGGTAATGAAGCTACACTGGATCAATATTCAAGATTTTTTTCTTTAAATAAGGTAATAATGTTTGTGTTTTACCTCATGCAAGACTTTTTCAAGACCTGCTCCAGTTAAACCCTTGAATGATGTATAGACTAGCCATAATAAAGCAAGAGCTATTGCTGTCATATTTTGAGCATTAGGCATTGTGTGCAATTGCCTGATTGATTGGTTATGTATCTTTTTTCTTGGTATTGTTACTGACTTTCCGTAATATGCAAATTGGCTTTACTAAGTCACAATTTCCTGTTGTTCCACAAATTCAATATGCACTGTTTAAAAATCATTACAACATCATGTTGATTGATCACAACTAGTCACTGAAGATCATCCTGGCCCCTCATTTTGACAAGAGACTGTATGACTTGTTGTGTCCAATCTCATAATGCATTTGGGTGCATGGCCCTGTCAGATGGGAGACTGATGATTTTCCTATGCTTACATATTACTTCATTTGTAGGATGTTTATCATCTTGGGTGTGATCTTTGTTTCCATTTTTTTCCAAAATTATTCAATGCAATCAAGCATCGATGGGTTTTATATAATATTTTATTCTCTGAGGTAGACATCGTCATAACTCAAGCAATGGTGCCCCTCTGTGCACTGATTTCTTTTCATATTCAGCCTGAATATCCATCAATTTCAAATGTACCTAACCCATGCATATACAGCAAGTTTGCCCTCAAATGGATCAGGTCTCTAGTCAAAATTTGATAAACACATCAATAATGCATTCACGGCAGATAGAATATTTTCATTATCCATGCATGTTCCTTCAGAAGCACGGAGGATACTTTTTGCTCCAAAGACTTTTAGTTTTTTCTTCTGCGTTTTATGCATCAAATGTTAATGCCCCTGAAAGTTTTATTATGCGTCTCCATTATCCTAATGCATTTGATTTGCAGAAACTCTCTAAATCATATATTAGCCTATTGTGCTATGTAAAACAGCCCTTGAATTATACTGTTTTAAGGGAGAACACGAGGAAGACTCTTTGTTTAGCAAAAGGAGCTACAGTACGAAGACAGGCAGGACAGAAATAAAATCTGGTGAGTGACAAAAATAGCAGGTTATTTCAATGTTGCTTTTAGTTTGTGAATTTGGTCGTTGCACATGAGAAAAAGCAAGGGCAGCAGAATGAATTACTTGCAAAGATGTTGCTTAAAAAATATGAAGTGAATTTATTGAGGTCAGATGTCACGCATTTTATTGTAGTAAACATTCCTGAAGTTAAGTTTATTTTTAGCCGACATATAGACACACCCCAAATTTCTTTGTATAAAGGCTACACAATGACAATAAAGGCTTCAAATCATGTCTACATTCTGTCACACTACAGGTTAAATTGTCACAATGAAACATAGTTTTAAACAATCTTTAGAGCAAATTTTAAAGAAAAACAATTCATGAATCAGAATTAAACATGTAAAATAACTACTAGAGAAAATACACATTTGTGTGACCATTTCCCTGCGTGACAACAACACCCTTAAAATTCAATAAATGCATGCAATACTTTTAAATGCTAATGTTAATATTTATTAACATCTGGAAGGAGAGCGAAGCTATTTAAATAAAAACATTTGATAGCCCAAGTGCCCAAGAATGTTGTTTGTTTTCTGATTTGTCCTTCTACACTGGTTCATCTCTGTAATAGAGAATCAGACCTGATATGTTAGAACAGAATAATTCTGTCCATGAGCAGAATAATATCAACATATGCACATTGTATGAAGACACGTATTTAAGCAGGGGAAATGTGCAATTATTAATAAAGCAGGCTGGTAAGATTGACTGCTATTGGATAAATTAAATAATTTCCTCTTTTCAAAGCTAAGCCATGCTACAGGACACACAGTGATCACATCAAAGAAAAGCAATGAAATTACTTTTTTTACGTATTTAAACAGACGGTGGTTGTGATTGTTCCAGCTACAATATTTCCACCGTGTATAATGTGATGTACTGATACAACCTAATTTCCCTCCAATTGCTGTCTGTCACCTAAAAGTAAATTTGTCCAGTTTCATCTGCACCATTGTGTCAAGTTGGAAGACCACATCAAACATTTAATCTGATCAACAGGAAATGAACACACACACCGAAACCCAATGACTGGGGGATAAATGATTGCTCTGTAGATGAGCTGAATGTAAATTAGTGCATAAAATGCGTATGTTTTTCTAAAAGAATATCTGTCTGCTTGCAAATATCATTGTGGCAGTATTTAATATCTCAGCCTCAGCATGCACAAAAAAATGGGTTACATTGAAAAGCTAATGGTAAAAACTATTTTATTACAACCATGAAACATATACAGATCTGCTGTCAAGTAACGTAACAGTTGACTTGGTTAATCAAAATCACCATCTAAACCTTGATCTGACAGCCTGTATAAATCATCGCATGTGTGGTTTCAAGGAAAAAGAGCTCAATGCTAATACAAAACTAGCTGAGCACTATGGAGACCCGGTTTGGATCAGGTAACTCTGGGTTTGTTTTACTTGTAGTTAGTCAATACTTTCCATCTCTGATCACAAAAGAGATGCTGTAAAACGTGAAATGCAACATGGGTCTCTTAAGCAGGGTTGAATTCCCAAAGACAGGCCAACATGTCAAATAACCATAAGCATTGTTTACAGCAACCATCATGAATGTTTTTACACAGCATCTTCAAGCTGGATGTGATTAATTACCTCACAGGGGCGAAAGAAACCCCAATTCACTCATATAGAGACAGATGAGACCCTATGAGCTTTCATTGAAGAATAAAGAGCGTGCAAGTTGAAGTGGAGGTAAAACATTCATTCAAATATCAACTGAAAGACTTGTATTTAGTAATTGAAGGACCATTCCTAGTTTAGTTTAGTTTAGTTTAGTGAATATTAAAGGGATAGTTCAACCAAAAATGAAAAATAAGGCATCATTTACTTTTGTCATGTCAAACCTGTATGGTTTTCACAAAATAAGATATTTTAGAGAGTGTTGGTAACCGAACAACCTGGGTAACCATTGACTTGCACTGGTTTTGTGTCCATACAATAGAAGTCAATAGGTACCGCCGTTGTTCAGTTCCCAACATTCTTCGAAATATCTTCGTTTGTGTTGTGCGAAAGAATGAAAGTCATACAGGTTTGAAATGACAAGAGGGTCCCAGGTAGTTTAGCAATTTTCCGCCATTTTATCTATAACAATTGTTTTATGAATAGCATTGTAGTGTATACCGTTTTCATTCCAGTGATTTGGTCCATTCAGACAATTCACACAAGTGGATCGATTAATAAACACTTCAAACATTCAAATTCCTGAGTGGCATTTTAGGTTTTCTTATTTATAGACGTTTCATAAACATAAACGAACATTGTGGCCCAAACTTAATCAAAGAATTGAGTAGTTTTAATTAAATTTAATACAATTCATATATAATAAAATATGAATATAAATTGATAATAATATAAATTAAATTTTAAATATTTTTTTGTATTATAACCAAACCTAGACTGAAAGTTAACTTCTGGCCAGGAGCGTGAGACCGATAAAAACATCTGTAGTAATGTCTATGATGCTGTCCATAACTGTGGTGTATTCTAGTTTATTTAAGTATGTTTCTAAATGTATCTGTTTTAGTTCATTCTATCATCGTTCATTTATTTAGAAAGCCTTTTTATTTTTGGGCAGAACAAAATCCGTCACTTATTAAATGTAGTGTAGTTAACAGCTTGACTCTAGTTGAACTACTTTGAATTATTAATAGCTTGTCGCTCGGCAAGATAGAGTTTCAAATTAGCTTCTGCAACTCAGGAAGGGCAGCACGTACACTTAGCTTCATGTAACTGAGTACATGTAACATTTTCATTCTGAATAAATATATGCCTTGCTACCTGACGATTTTCAGGTAACAATGTGTAAACTGTAACTGTGATTAATTTATGTATATATTTTTATATACAAATGCATAAGGATCATAATCAAATAATCTGAGCCATTAAAAAAACTGGTGTCTCAACACAAGTGTTTCTTTAGCCCGTGTGATTTCACGTCGCATCCTGTACTATCCTCCCCAACAGAGGCCATATTAGTTACGCTACCGGCGAGTGGAATATCTCTGCCATGCATTCAGCAGACACCTTTAACCACAGGACTCCTTTCCGTTGACATCACCTGTTTTCCAGCGCATTGAGAATCATGAAACCCTCCAAGAGATTAAAAAACATAATGGAGTTTGAAGGTCTTTTGTGCGACTGATATTGTCTCGTGGTCTGCTGTTTGCCTTGAGGAAGAGGACCTTCTTGTGGGTAATAATATACACCAAATAAAGAATTGAATTTGAAAGGAATCGGGACAACAGCAATAACAGGACAATAGAGCACAATAGAGCACAATAGCAGCTATTTAACTGCCCTGCAGATGAAGGATGGGTTTACAGCCAGGGCTTGAATAACTCTCTCCGACCGGGAACACAAAAAAGGTTCCCTAGCTTTTGAGGCCAGTGTCAATTTATTATATTTCCCGAAGCCTTAACCACAGATT
The DNA here is from genome assembly GCF_024868665.1 of Triplophysa rosa. Taxonomy (NCBI): domain Eukaryota; kingdom Metazoa; phylum Chordata; class Actinopteri; order Cypriniformes; family Nemacheilidae; genus Triplophysa; species Triplophysa rosa. The sequence continues at coordinate 10,706,287 of NC_079897.1, read as the reverse complement.
CATGACCATAGTTTTTACCATCTAATTAGTCAATGTCCTTCTCTGGGTTTTTCGGTCTCGAGTTGATACATGAGGTTGCCGTGACATACCTGCCCCAGGTGGGGACTTGACAGAGTTCAAAGAACTCTTGTTAAAGCAACAATGTGGTGCCACAAGGCCAAAAGTATCAGGACACCCATTATGTCAGGACCATCACATCTCAGGTTCTTCAATCTACCTGAATGACGCCAGCGATAGTCTGACCCTTCAGAGGTTCTCGATACAATGAGATTTCGAACAATCGGTATCTGCGAAATGCTGATAAACCGAGTTAATCCCTTTTATTGAAAGGGCATAGCTCATGTTAAACAGTCAATGCTACATGTGTTGGTATCTGTTCTCCCATTCAGGTTGACTAATCAGGGGTATATCAAACTACTTCTAACGACAAACTAGAATTCACAAATTCAACCATGCAAACATGATTGCATGCAAAGCCTTTTGGTGGATTTATTTAAAGTCATTTTAATTTTATTTCAATGAAAATGTTAATGACATTCTTCCCTTTCTACTGACGTTCTGAACTCATTTTGGATCAAATCAAAAAACGGTGCCTCAATTTCAAAAGTAAAAATGATTAAATCCAGAGCACACATTTGATCCAGAACACACTTTCTCAAGTCAATTCAACTCAACTCACTTTTATTGTCACATCACCATGTGTGGTGAGTGAAATTCTTGGGTGCGTATTCCATACAAAGTAGAATGCAGTTGGACAGACAACTGTATGACAAACAACTCTATGGTGTTCTGTATCTATTCATGCAATATATGTTTAAAAAATCAAACACATTCAGCATTATGACTCCGTTTGACCACAGAGTGCCGCACCCTTCCCTCTATTTCAGTAAAATAATAAATAAATAAGTAAATAAATATGAATGCAACCAAATGTTAAGTAACAACATATTTTTGTTTTCTTTTTATTTGAAAGAATGCTCTCAAGTTAACACTACGCAAGAACAAAGAACCCCCTCAGACTTGTATTACCCATAGTGCCGTTCATGTGGTTTTAGGGGAAGCTGTTGTGTGTCACTTTAGCATTGTGTATGGAAATAATTATCTTCAGCCTTTATAATCCATGACACTCAGACTGAAAAATGACCTGGAGCCTCCACCACATATTCAGACCTTAACAACCGTTTACCTTACAGCACTGGCAAACGCCAGTCACTGTGAAACTCAGACCACCAGCAGCTTCACACTTCAATCAAAGCATTTGACCTGTGGATCGTAACAGTGGGACTTCAAGTTCTTCCACTTTTAATGCTTTTGCTGTTAGTATCTTTAGGCCATTTCAGATACTTACTAGCGATGAAGAGGAAAGTAATGTATATTTTGAAAATTAATGTTTGGATTTCTTTAAATAACATTGAGTGACATTCTAAGAATAATTTACCTACAAAAACAGAAATTGATATTCTTATTTTATCTCAATGTTGCATTTAATGGACACTGTGCTCTTATTTTTTGTATTGCATTTAAATAGTTTTCTCTTGCTGATATTCTATCCCAAACTTTCATTTTAATTGGTCAGTTTTAATTCTTATTCTTATTAAATATATATATATATATATATATATTAAATAATTGATATAATTTCTATTTTCTATTTTTTAGGTGAACTATCCATTTAAATTCAATATTTTGCTTCATGGAGCTATTGTGCTATATAATCTCCAAACCAATCTGTACGTTAGTGGACATTTGATTTACATATTCTAAAGAGCAAAGGTTCTCCTATACCTCCACAGACCACAGAGTCCCGTCTCTCCAGTCCCCGTGGGCACCATCCAAAGAGTATGAGGGCTCTTTATCTCAATCTAAATAGCTCTCCACACATCACTGAATAATACCGACCTGCTCAGAGCTGATAGGTAAGAGAATAAAAGAAAAACACACCCCGCAGCAAATAAAGAAAGTAAGCGAAGAAAGAAAATGCAAAAACGATAAATAAGACAGATAGATTGTTTCATTTTTATGGCCGGCATGGGGGTGAATGTGGGTTTCTTTTTATGCACAGTAAGCAGAACAATACTGAAACATAGAGTCCTCCAGCGGGTTGAGGGTCTCATTGGGGTGGGTCTCTGCTCGCCGCCGCACGCAGGGCTGGATAAATGTACCGCTTGCCGATAACAGTTTCGTCTAATTCGTCTGGGTGAATCTTCCGCCGCGGGGTGGTTTGGTGAGGGGTGAGAGGGCCTGTGGGGGGGGGTTTCCGTCTTTGACAGCCCGTATGAGCTTTAATAAAATCATTTGAATGTAAATGCATTATTGCAAAATAAGAGCCTCACGTCGGGTTGACATTATCTGTCGGAGCCGAATGAATGTGCCGATTACCATTCTCCGATTAGATGATAGAGGCGACTTATCTTTATTAAAATGTTCTCAAATAGAGTCTTCATTTCGCGTGATTGAGTTTTAAGCAAATGTAATATCCAGTCGCGCTGAAGGGAGGAGGCAAGACGCCGGCCTCAAAATAATTAGCGGCGTTTTCACATTGCAAACACGTGTTTAATAACAAATCAGATTGTGTATTCCTCATCTGTATTTGCATAAAAAAGAGATTGGTGTTCTAATGGGAGATTATTGAAAGAATTACCTCGTGTAACAAGTTTCATAAACATGTAAGGGGGAAAACAGACATTTGATTTACCTAGAAGTTTTTGTGCGTGTCGATTATTGTGGTGCTGCTGCTGGGTTTACTTTCCACACACATTCACTTTATGTTGGATCAGACGCAGAACCTTTCCTGAAGACAGCCAGTGATTTGAATGCAAATGTCTGACAGCTGGGAAGGGGAAATATTAAGTTGTAGATCAAATATCCCTGAAAATTGGGCTCGGAGTGACATGAAAAGCAGTTAACTGTAATATCGATCTGTAATGGACTCTGGCTAATGCTGAATTCATATGCGAGGCCTTTAGACGTGATATTCAGGATTGGGGAATGGGGAAGAATGAGGGGGAGAGTTACAAAGAGAAAAGGAAAGAAATCATTAGACATGTTGATTTATATTCTCTATTATATTACTTATTATATTATGTTACAACACATGGTAATGTGGCAATGTTACAACATAGCATCATATCACATGTTCACGGTTATAGAGCAAACGAAAGCTCTTTAAGACAATTATTCCGGAACTTTAATGTTTGCATAATAAATATTTGTCTACACACACACGTCTGTAAAACATTGAATTTATAATGCATATAATTTAATGAGAATATCATCATGCATACTATAAGCCATTATATGCTATGCAATAAGGCGATCTAAATTATGATGCATTCACATTTATTGATTTGCACACAATTTTATCCAACACGACTTACAACACGTGATTAAGAAGGCGACAATCACAATAAGTGTCAGTCATACAATTAATGTTCAGATAGTATACCAGTACAGAGAGAATTAAAGGAAAGAGAGACATAGTCAAAATATTCTTTATTATGTATTTAATTATGTTTTTTTATATATTCAACCTCTTGGACATAGTAACCTGGATATCAAATTCTGCTGATTTCCCAGTACGGGGCAATGTTTAGTTGTTTATATCTTTAATCTAGTTAATTTTGTCCTGGCACATTACACAATGGTCCGTTGTAAACCATACAGTACGATTAAAGTCTGTGGTGAAGAACAATTAAAAACAAAATCATTTTAATATTATGAAAAAGCATACAGTCAACCATAAATACTGACCGATGACGTAACCCTATCTGATAATGACAGTTCTTAATGCTAATTCGATCAGTGAATTATTGTCTCCCTTTGCCTCCGAGATAGCAAGATTTGCTAGAAGCCGTGCATCTAAAGCAATAAACTCAAGTTGTCATCAAGACCCACAAAAGACCCCAAACCACAGAATAATGGAGCAGTTTACATTAAAAAGGGCTCCAGGGATGGAGCTGGCGGCCCTGTGGATGCATCACTGCCAGCATGCAGATTCAGTCTGTTGGGGCAAAAAGATAAATACCTTTTAAGAAAGCGTTGCATCCAAACCCGCACGTTAATTCTAGGTCAGTAATTGAACTTTGCTATAATTATCCATGGGAGATAGTATTAACTTATAGTCAACGTGTGAAAGGAGTCCATAATTCATCACGGGGAAAGGGACGCTGGCTGCATTGTGTAGTTGAAATATGATGGCACCATTTTTATACTGTCATAATGACAACTGATGTGCTTATTTTCCCTCTCTTGCCTCCAGGGGATGATGAAATACTAGGCAAACATACTTTCTCTGGGAGAGAGGACACTCCATCATAGAGACTTGGTCCTGCACAGAAGGGCGGGCCGGGGGAGACTTGGCCGCCTTTACCTTTTTCTTCTCCTTTTTAATAACTAACACCCGGTTCCACTTTTTCCAATACTGCATGCCACAGACCAATCCATCAAGTGATTGTTCGTCGTAAAGTCACGTTTATTTAAATATGTCTTTATAGAACCAGATGAATCCTATTAGGTGAATAAATGTAGGGTAATAAAGGGATTTTTTTATTTTAGTGTTTAATGCTTCATATTATAATAGGTTAATATGTAGGGACTACCATAAATTAGCCATTTTTAGGCTGACTTCCTCTAAAAGTGTACACGGTGTCATGCGTTCAAAACTCTTGTACTGTTTGTATGAGCATCCCGACCATCCTGACACACCAATTACTTAAATTGGGGGCGGGACTTCCTGTTTGGTCAGCGAATCACAGAGAAGTGAAGTGTCTTGTGATTCCATTTAATGACACTAGTGTTACATAAATTAAATGCTTCCGTTAAATTTATTCTAGCCTAGTTCTCTCTGTCTGTGAACACAATCGACATGCGTTTTCTTCCCGCTCTGCCTTTTAATGCCATGGCTTTTCACTTGCCCTGCAAATTAGTAGAGTGTCAGTTTGTATGTTCTGTAACGTGTTGTAGTGGTCAAGTCCCTGATTTATTGGCAGCCATCTTGTCACCTGACACCTGTGGTCTATTACCTTCCTCATCGGAAGCGCACAGCTGAGGTGGCAACATTTACAATAGGTCAGAGAAACACCAGTGCTCTGATCTACGCCTGACACAAACCCATTCATCTCATCTGAATAATGAACCTTACTGATGGAAATTATCAGCAATGAGCCCCAAGGCACCCAGAGGCGGACGGCTGTCAGACCAGATTCCCCTGGTCACTGCCGGCTTCTGCGTGTAACTACGTTATAATAAAGTAACTGCCCTCCAGACAGACGGAAAATACATTTTAATCCAATTCAGATTGACTTTACTTACACTGCAGGTGATACAATTAAATTAAAGGTGTTTAACAGTGTGTGCCGATTAATCAGTTGAAACTGTTGTGCAACATTTAGACTGTAAAAGTGAATTAGTTATGGTTATGTTCAGAAACGCGTATTTTTGAAATAGTATAAATATTACTACAGTAAGGGCTGACACAGAATCAGATCTTCACTACACGATTATTGTGGCCAAATGTATTTACGATATTGATATTATCACAATATTTATTGCTTTTAATAATGCTATGTCACATTCCTATTTAATTTGATATTTTGTCATTTCTCTTTATTGGCAAATAAATTCTTGGATGACCAATACAATCTCATGGCAGTTCTTAACAATTTAACGAATTTGAGGTGGTATTTATTTGAATTTATTTGCATATTTTTATGTATGTTTTGCCTTAGTGGTATTTTTGTCCATTTTTTTACATTTCTTTACAATTCACACTGTACAAATTCATACAAAATCGCCACCTCCCAAAAAAGTTTAGTTTTCCAGTGAGGTCAGGTTGGGATGAATCTGCATTTGTCAAAATGTGCACTACACATCAACAGCATTTAAGATGACCCTCCAATTCCAGTATGAAAAATCTGCCAGGGATTGTACTAAAATCTGTATTTTAAATTAAAAGGGAATAAAATGGATTAATTGGAGTAATTCATCCTGTTTTCCTGTTTTATATTTGTTGTGTGTGTGTTCACTCTAGAGTCTGTCTCTAAAGAAGAATGACATGGTGATCACAGAAGCACTTTCATTACAGCCAATAACCCATGATAAATACACACAGACTCATCATCTGTATTCAAGTCATCATGCTTATCATATCAGCCAGCAGAACACACTCTTTAATAGATGCATTGAATTGTGCATGTCACTGACTCTCCATTCTTTGTTAGCTAACAAGACTGTGGACGTTTTCATTACGACCTAATGAACAGGAAGGTGAATTGCTCAGGTAATAAAACTTAGAGTCCAAAGACATTTGAATACATTAACTATGACAGTCATTAGTTCAACTTTTTAAAGGTTATGAGGGTGTAAGTCCTCAAAAGTATTGTGGGTAATGTGGCAAACTTAAAATTAATAGTGGTTCTTGTTGTTCAATTGCGAACATTTTCTGGATTTGTTCTGGACAAAAAAAAAAAACACACCATATACCTTTAATGTATTGTAAGGTTCTACCCAATTCTAAAATGTTATTGTAAAATAAAAAACTAAATATTTAAGCAGTCTTAATATTCAAATACATAAAAGGTAAATAAATAATAATGACTTCTGTATTTAATTTCTGATGTACCTTGTACAGTAAATATCTATCTTAAACTCAAACTTTGTCATTGTGTTCTATGTTCATTGATGGATCTAATGAGTTGTTATGTTATTGTTAATCTAGTATGTAAAAGCAGTTTCGTGAATCAATCCCAATGTTAATATTTTAGCAGTATTGTGTTGTTGGGGTAGATACTGCTAATGAAAATTGACTCGGGGGGAAAAGGAGGGGCATAGTTATCGTAGTTTGATTGACAGTGTCACGTTTAAAGGAGGGTTATGAACCTCAAAACAAGGGTTAAAAGGAAATTGACAAAGAGTTTGACATCTGACTGATAAATTGAGCTGAAGGTATTCAATCTAGTGTCTGAAGTTACATGAAGCTTATATAATAAATTACAATGCCTGCAGGGTAATACATCACCTGAAAGATTGTCATCTCCCTCTTTTCTCAATCTGTCTACCTGTGCTTTCCCCCTATATTATCTAAAATATTTTTCTTTAGACATGGGACCTGAGGAGATCACTACCTATTTTCTTCTAAAAAACCTTTTTTGTCTAAAAACAGAATACGTGTATGTAGGTTGACAAATGTTATTTGTTTGTTATGTCCAGTTCTTTTCAAAGTGAGTGTCAAATGACAGTGTTATTATTGTGGGATGTTACAAAATATTCAAAAAGTATAACAAGGTGAAACGAGCCTACAAATACTAAAGACATTTGGAGGAAAGTTTCTGCTGAAGTTGACTTTCTTAACACATTTTCTTATTATCAGCTGTCTGCTCACCACTCCTGTACTGATTCTTTGAGCACTGAGCCAATACACGTCCTTTATTCCAGAGTATGTTCTTCTGTCCTGCTCCAGCTCTCCTGTCCCACTGTCTTAATACTCTGATCTCTTGAGTTCTCTCTGAACTTTAAATCTCACTCCTCCGATCCTGTTCAATCGGGTCTGTATATGCGGATGTCCTTTTAATACTCTTGAACTCTTGACTTGTTCATTCAAGCTGTAAAAAGTCAGTTTGGGCCATGGTGTTTTTTTATAATATCTTCAATTCGATTCAATTATATTTATATAGCGTTTTTCATAATGTACATTGTTACAAAGCAGCTTTACATGAGAAAATAAGAAAAACTGAAAAACACAGAAAAGATCAAACACAGCACAGTGCATGGTGCATCTTGCACTTTCTTTAATGTCAGGTCGTAAAACACTAAGTTGACTTAATCAAGCCAATTGTGGAATTCTTGCTAAACTGTTTGTTTTATAGCTTAACTGGTAGTGCATTATGTTCCAGTGTCAATGTCATGGGTTCACAGTCAGCTTAGTTTATTAAAGGGGTCACATGGCGCGAACACGTGTTTTTATGTGTCTTTGGTGTGCTATAAGTTGCCCGTGCATGTATTAGACACGTAAAATTGCAAAAAATGTAAGTGTCGGAACAAAAGATGCATTCTATCTAAAAGCAAATGCTCACCCAGAACTGCCTGAAACACCTTGTGTAACCATACCCCCACAACGTCAGTTCGTGGTATGAGTTGACTAAGATCGCCCAAACGTATACGCAAGTAAGTACTGTCAGTAAAATTGCTTTGGAACCTGATGTTCCAAATATGGTAAGAGGCTTTACATTTCCGTCACACGCTTGCAGTATTTGACCAATCACTACGCACTGGTTAACTGGCCAATCATAGCACACGTCGCTTTTCAGAGCGATGAGCTTTGTTAAAAATTTGCGTGTTTCAGAGAGGCGGTGCACAGAGGAGAACAAACAAACACGGTATGTGGAAAATACAGCGTTTTTGAGCCTTTAATCGTGTATACACATTGCATTACATTTAAAACAAACAAGAATATTTATTTTAGCCGTGTCATATGAATCCTTTAAAGTTTATCTTAACAGTACTACATGATCAATTCAATGACATACTCCATGTTTCCTTAGAAGAAAAGTAATTAGACTGATTTAATCTATAATAATAAACTTATATAGGGGCGGTTGCCCAGACCAGGCTTGAGTCCAGTTGCAGACTAACTTAAATGTTGTCTTGATAAAAAAACGTACATATCTTAAAATACGTATATCAGTGCGATTGTTTTGTCTCAAGATGCAGTCAGTAATGTTTTTGTTGTAAATTATGTTTTTAAATATCCAATGTTCTTAAATTTCCAAATTTAACTAAAGCCTAGTCCTGGTTTAAGATAACCCCTGTCCAGGAAACTGCCCCTAATTAAGAGCTAGCTACAAAGCCAATAATTATAAGACATTCACTTACCATTTGACAATCATAATGTAAAACATTTCGTGATCTATTTTAACGATCTAACGCATGGTCTAACACGCAGGGCACAAAGTGCACGTAGGGCGTGTCTGAATCCACTTTTCTAGTTTAAGGACGGGAAAAATAGTCGTCGCGCCAGGTGCATGGTCTGAAAGGGACCTATCGTACACTCGGCGCAATGCGGCGCAAGGCGCAATGCAAGTGTTTTTGCTAGTTTCAGCCCGACACAGTTCTCATGTTCCTGTCCTGCGCCACCTTGTTTAAATAACAAATGCATTTACACTCTTTTGTGCGCCTATGGGCATGCTGGTCTTAAAAAGAGGTGTTTTCAGGTGCATTGTTGGAGCGTTGCTATTTTTAGGAACTGAAAATAAACTATGGTGAAAATAAACTATGCGCCATAGACCAACTCAAACATGATCTAAAGGCTAAAGTCAATGATGCAATATTTTTTTGTTATTTAAAGAGTACGTTAGTAAAAAAAGCGCCTCTGGGCAGGTCCACAATGCAGGAAAAACTGCCAGCGCGCCAGGCGCCTGGTCTATAAGGGTTGTCCCTATTCTCTTAATGAGTCATTGGCGTGTTTTTGGGGGGCAAAACATGCAGTAAACCAATCCGAGTCTCATCTACCATTCCCTTTAAGAGCCAGCAAAACTAGCAAAAAACACTTTGCACATAGCGTCGAGTCTGTAGTACAGTGTCTGTTTTATTCCTCAAGAGTTTATTAAATCATGAAAGGTTTGTGTTCTGTACCAGAGTTTTCAGACAGTTGTGGAGGACAACACCTTAAAACATCATCAGTATCCGCTTGGTAAAGCGTTGATGATGTCAGGCGTAATAAAAAAGGTATTCTAAATAAACATAAAAAAATGTTGCAAACTAAAAGTGGGAATATTAAATTTAGAAAGTCAAAGGTTTTTCCACTTCACTGACAATACAGAAAATGTCTATTACAGGCATTGGCTTTGTGGGATACATTTCAAATAAGACTTTTCATTTCTTCCTCAATGACAACCATAGTCTTAACTATGTCCTGCACCTGGAAAGAGCATTAAACACCCAGATAAGACACAGACGGGGAGAAGCTTACGACCAGGTGCTTCTAATTGTTGGGATAAGTTTCTTGGTATGCAGAAACAGATATATCTGATTATGATGGTGAGTCATTTAAACCCACTCTTTGGGAATTCCATCTGAATCAGTGTAAAAGTTTCTGAAAGGTCCACAAAACAATTTGGCAGAAAATGCAGCTTTATGTATCACAACAAAAATATTTCAATAGTTCTTCTAACTCATAATTCCAATATACATTTTTACTGGAGCCAATATGGTACACACTCAATCTTACACTGATTCAACATGCTCAACATTATTTTACAAATAAGCTGATGTAGCAACAGACCTGACAGCCATTGCATTGTGAGTAAAGATGGATTCTTCCTCAACTGCCACACATAACCATTAATACTAATAAGGTACTGGGAGAAAGTTCACACAAGAACATTTGACATAAACGGTGACATTCCAAACCACTGCTATTGTTAATTTCATGGGTTATTGAATTTGCTTCACCTAAAGACTAAACCAATCAATTTAAGCAAGAGGTTGAGCCACTGGATCAATTAAAGCTGCCGCTAGTTAGAAATGCACTATTGTGGAAGACTGGATGAGTGAGCTAACTATCATCCAGTGAGTCCCCTGGTAATTACATGGTGACATTGCACACATCTATATTAATAATTAAAACTTCAGAATAAGACTTTAATGAGGGAAATATCTACTTTCTGTTTAGTTTAGCAATAACAGAAATCATAAATGTTTTATGTTCATTGTCAAACTCAAATTTAACTTGATACACTCTTAAAAAGGTGCTTCAAAAGGTTCTTCGATGCCGTAGAAGAACCTTTTGGATCCATAAAGAACCTTTAACATCTGAAGAACCTTTCTGTTTCACAAAAGGTTCTTTGTGGCGAAAAATGGTTCTTCGGATTAAAAAAGTAAGAAAGAGGTGGTTCTTTACAGAACCTGTCTGAATGGTTCTTTATGGAACCAAAAATGGTTCTTCTATGGCATCTAATTGTCAGCGTGGGTCTTTTTAGACATGTGTCATATTTTCCTCTCACAAGATGAATAAACGACCATTTAAACTTAATTAAACTGACAAAATAACACTCGTCAGACCATGCTACTTCTTCCATTAAGGACTGAGATTCTTATACCAGCTTTTCAGCAGGTGAGCCAGAAAAAAAGGTAGTTGACATTGTCCGTCCTTCCTCAAATTGGAGGATTTGGTGAGGAGGACTGAGATCCTCTGAAACTAAATCCAACACCACCCAAGTACACAGATGCCCAATAATGTGGGTCTCTCCGCAGTCACTCAGCAGCTATTGAGAGCGCTCGGTATAAAATGGCAATGTGCGCCAACAGTATCTATCCGTCACAGGATACCAACACAGCCTGCTTGGGAAAGAACAGGTAGAGCTGTCACATCAATCTGTCAGCAGCCCTCCCTTCCACAGATAAGAGGAATTCCGAGAGGAAGATAACACTGGGAATTCAACTTAATACCAAGGAAAAGTTTTCATCAGGTCTCATAGATGCTTTCAGTCAGGAATGGCACATGCTTTTTTTAAAATAAATTGCAATTGCGCTTTGTTACCCTAAATGTTTCTATTTATAATTGTATAAATATGATATAAATGTATTCATTTTACACAAAACAAACTTTGAATAGTATCTGTATGTTAAACAATTCAGGCTGAATTGTCTGCAGAAGTTTAATACTCAAGGGTTTTTGAACAAACCGAATGTCTGAGAAATATCAACACAGTGTTGTTTTTCACTGTAAGAACATTAAAACATGTGTATATGATGAGACGTGTTGATTTTTAAGAGCGGATTAAAGACATGTCCACCCCGAATAACTCTGTTGTCCTAATGAGACCAGCAGATTTTGATATGAATCTTATTTCCTGTTAACTATGATGTCATAATCTAGACCAGACATCAACAAGGGGTCTCAGGCAGCGGTTTGCAAATCAAAAACTGCAGACATTCAGAAAATACCTTTTGTTTGTGCTGAAAAGGGAATGTTTTTCACATTATGAAACTAACTCCTCAGTTAATAAAGTGAAAAGAAACAACAGCAGGTTATCGGTGTGGATATATTAGAAGATTTTTTGGATTGGTTAAATTCATCCCCCCACAAAAACAGATGCATTTCACTTCTTTAGACTGGCGTGTGCATCTTTCCTTGGAGTAATTCTGCATTTTCTGTGCAAGTAAAAACAGGGTGAAGGCTCCAAAATCCCTTGTTAAGCAAATCTAAGTCCAGCATTTGCTGAACAGCCCATTTTAGTGCTGCAGCTGGAGTTAAATAAGAAAAGTATTACGACTGCGCATTTCTCTGGATGAGCTCAAAAGACGCATTAAATTGAAATCAGATGGGTTGAACTGGATCACGACCAGGTGCTAATCGTTAGCAAATCTCCCTCTCAGGCCTGCCTCGAAGGAAGAACATACTTATGACAGCACACAACTGATTTTATATTGAGTTAGACGGTTTGTGCATTGTCCATAATGCAGCAAAACCTTAATAACACGCAGTTAAGACTTCAGGTATGAAGATTCAAGGCTAGACACAACCAGAATGTGTAAATACGGTATAACTGGAAGAGATTGTCTCCACCGGTGTCTACTGATATGGGCTATGACGGTTTTGGAGAAGACAATCCCATTTGAAATGGTCAAGGTAATTGCTCCTAACACTGAAACACTTCACTCAACAAAGGCCCACAAGGACAGACATTGTCATGCAGAAAACTAGCCTTTGGAGACAATTGATTTGGGCCGTATCATGGCAATAGCCCTGACTCAGCCGGAGTTAGTGCTGGCCTTGCTGTTTCCACTCGACCTGAAGAGATCAATAAGCCATGCTACATTTAGGAGAGCCCTAGACCATGTATTAAGAAGGCCTTCCTCACTTATGATACCAGAGGGTCAGTCGTGGCTGCTTTGGGCAGATATTTCATGCTGGTGGGCTATAACATTGATGCTTACTGATATTATGCAATTTAGACCTAAAGTATGAAAATCCTTACCACTGAAGACAGCTTCTTGGTCCATAAATCTGTGGCAAATGAAAATCAGATGTTGGAATTCAAAAGTCTTTGTAAATGATGGAACTAATAAATGGAATTCCAAATAAAGGCCTTTACAAATAACCTTAATGTTTGCAGTGTGAAAGAAAGACACATAATCATTTGGTACTCTGAGATAACAGCCATTCTTTTCTTCTCTTTTTCTTTGCCTCTCTGTTTACAAGACGTTAGGCTATAAAGCACAGTGTACTGAATCAAGCAGGTCTGGCTCTCAGTAAAATAAAGGCAGAACTGCCCATTCGTTCAACGTGCCATGCAGAAACACTACACGGGGGACGGCCTTTTGAGGTTGTTACAATTAGTGGTGGCACAGGGGCAATAACTTTTCATTTGGGGTCAAGACTGGTCCACCAACCCCATCTTTTCATGGACACTGAAAAACAGCTGTTTTGGAGCTGTAGGAGATAATTCAAGAGGGGTTTTTGTCTATAGGGCCCCGCTGACGGACAATAGAGGCCTATCGATTGGAGGAGCTTGACATCGCTGGCGCTTGTCAGCTGAATAAAAAGACCATTATTTCTGCAGCCGGGCCTGATACAACACTGCAAGAATTACCTCCCGAACTTCCTGTGCAGTCAGGCCCATTTTCCCTCTCAGCTTTCTCTTGTAATCATCACAATCTTTTCCACACTGAGGGCGAGTCTTTCTGAAACAATAGTGCTGGCAAATAATGGGCCTGAGGTGGCAGTTGATGGGAGAGAGAAAGAAAGGGAAGAGACTGGATGATAAACGCACGGTGACCCGGTCAAAGGTCAACCCTGTGATCTTATTGTGGTCATAATGGCTCTGCAAGAATGTTTCTGTATTTTATTACATTTGGTCGTATCTTTGACCATAAAACTGTAAGGGATCCTAATGGTGTGAAAAACACAATGAGGAAAAACTCTGATAGGGTCTTTCTCTTTTTGTTTTGATAGCTATTGGATTGTATAACTCCGTGTTTGATTGTCTTAAATTTGTAGTTGTTTTGTCAGAAATATTGTTGTCCCACATAGTAGTTCATCATTAAAGTAATCCAAATGACAATAAATACTTTGAGCTTATTTAGCAAAATCGAAATGTAAACAAGCAGATCCAAGTGCTAAATTCAAATGTAAAGGCACATCAATGAATTTTGACAAATCTCATTGGCTCTTACCTGTTTCGCATCTTCCTTGCGTGTAAGTAAACATAGCTTTGGAGACTATGCTTATTGTTAGCCCCTAAGCGATAAGATGACAACATTTTAAAATCTAGCACTCTAACCTTAGTAAAAAAAAACTCCACCTTCTATCAATGCTGTTCATCCTTTCCTTGCTTCAACTCTAGTCCTCAACATGACTTTGTAGAGTGCACTTATTGTTAGCTCAGTGACAAAATGTTAAATGGTCTTTCATTTGTAAGTGGCTTTGGATAAAAGAGTCTGCTAAATGAATGAATGTATAAGAGATTTTTTTTGGGGGGGGGTTAGGTATTCCTTTAATGTACAAGGTTGGGGTTCCTATCTAGTGTGAAACATTGGTCTGTGATCATTTCTGTCAAAAAGATGAACTTTAAAGAGATTTGGTGCGATAAAGACATATGCAAAGATTGGGGATATGATATGACTAATCTTTTTACGTAAACTCAGCTATGAAATAAACTGATTCCTGAACTTAGATAACAAAAGGTGAGTTGTCTCAACAATGTTTTCACTTTTTTCACTGCATGATTTTGCCAGAGGAAAGCAAAGGATCGTTCAGAAAATGAACCCGATCCTTTTGCTATATTTTAATATTGTGTAATCACAATATAAAAATATAATATTCCTCATAGTTTGTGTTTCCTCATAGTTGTGTGACAATCAGAGCAGAGTGAAATATGATGATGTTCCTGTGAGACAACTTCGTTGCTTTATTTGACCGCAAAGTGACTAAACGCTCTATATAGGCAACTCCTAACTTGAATATGTACTTTCTTAACCTGTTTCACGTGACCGCAAAAGGAAACTTTTTTTTAATACAGTTTATCATAGTACTTTTTACATTTATTTCCTCACCTCGTTTACCCTATTGGTTGCTTTTTTCACTTGTCGCAATGCATTCTGGTATAGTTGTTTTCAGTTATGGATACATGCAATGCTGCCTCAAAGTCAGGCCACTTTTTCAACTTTTAAAAGCTGCCTACTCTTAAGGCGCCTAAATGCAAAAAAAAAAAAAACTAAAATGCTAGAACAGAACTTTAATGCTTAATCAAGTTTGTCCACTGCACTACATCAAAACAACAGTCCCCTCCAAGTATGGATAATATCCCTTCTCTGATTTGAAGAGGACATGGGGGAGGGTACGCTCCATTCTGAGTGATTAATACATCCCAATTTTCTGAGAGATAGCTTTCTTATATCAGAGAGATCCATTTCATCCACAAGATCGAACGTTTGCAGCAGCGGGCATAATTGATGACCTCCCCAGTCAAGCACTATCATATTTATCAGCACATGACCTTTCCTCCGATCTCATCCATCATAAATTAAAGCTGTAGAGCCCAGACGCTGTCTCCCTACACCGAAGGCTCAACCTTTGTCCAGGGGTCTCCTTCTCAGCTCTGCTTGGACCTGCAGGGATGGCGCAGACTCAAATCTGCAGTTCAGCACCTCTGCTGTTCAGGGCAGATGGTCATAGGCACGGGCATCTGTCAAACTTGCAATCGTCCAGTCCAGGCTTCTCCCACACTTCTGTCCAAGACTGGACACCCCCTAAGATGAAGACAACCAGAGTGGACCAGGCATCCTCCAGAATCCGCTCAGAGTGAAAACAACAGGAAAACAGATGAGAACAAAAGGACAGGAAGTTGTCAACAATGCCTCGCTGAGAGTTCTGGGCAAAGGGCGGGGGGAATATATGAACACAAACCAGAAAAATCTAAGATTTTAAGGGAATTGGGTGATTTCTGCACCACTGGCTTGACCAAAAATACATTTTAATTCTCCAATCCCTCAGTCTGCCATTGGTCAGGCAAATATTAAGTCACACCCCAAATGCTTTAAATGTTTTAAATGTGTCTTTTACATGATCGATTTAACGTGGTATAAGTCTTGATTAAGGATGTTAGCTTACATTTGAGTTTCTTAAGAGACATTAAGAGAGTTTCTTTATTTTCTATAGCTGAAGGGACGTCCTCATATCTGTCTCCATGTAACTTAAAGCATTCGTAAATATTAATAAGAAATAAAGCATTAATGTTGAAGCTGTGCTTAGGGCTTTGCTCTATGACTCTTTCATAGTTATTAACACCAAGTAAAGGAATAATTCATCATACACACTGTATCAGCTCATGCTTTTAAAAGTCTCCTACTGGGGAAGGTCACTAATTACAGAGGATATTGGAGCCAATTATGGATTTAAAATGCCTTGCTTGATGGCGGGGAAAATCACCAGCATGATAATATTGAGAGCATGCATTTTAAACATCATAGATCACTCCAGGTCTTACCGGACCGTTATTCTGCTTTATGAGAATCTGAGTACTGCAACTTCGGGCAATCAATTCTTTAACTTTATAAACATATTGATTGTGTTTTAATCTTCTTGGAAAATACGATGTATCTGAGGGCTTTAGTCTGCAGAGGGAAAATATAACATTGCCCTACAACTGACAGCAACATGTACTGTGTGAGTTACGTTGAGGTTAGAACTAATGTATCATTTTTGCAAAACAGCATATATGGTGTCATTTTGACTCAGGTTCAAATTTTATCTCTGTATACGATTTGAGTAAATGTATATTAACATCTATCATTTCAAGAACGCCCTTGAGTTCTAGGAAATAGAATCTGGAGAGGTTTTACTATGGTTTCTAAACTCCATACTTGTTTGGTTATTGTAGTTTTTTTGTGTTTATAATTCTGTTTCTCAGTTTTTTATTTTATTTTAAATGACAGTTTATAATGTGTTGATTGATTATGTTTATGTGTTTTTACTTTTCTTCTTTGTTTGTTATATATTTGTTTTCAGCTTAAGTGATTGCAGTTTAGGAATCAGTTGGAATAGTAAAATAAACTATTTCTAAATTTAAAATTAAAGTATAACAATATCCCTAAGAGGACATTTCATTTTATGTATATTTATTTTATTTCACTTATTATTTCAGTTTGTTTATTTTTATCATAACTTTTCACCTCGGTCTAAGTTTTGGTACAATTTAAATGATAACACATATAACATATGAATTAAATTATAAACGATTGAAATAACCCTAGTTGACAATTGCTGTTAAATAAATATAATATTATAATTATATATAATATTTCTGGAATCTGTCAAAACGGCGTGTGCAGTTCTGAAGCCCTAGTAAAGACATGCCTTTACACAAAGTCATGGCATTAAAAAGGCAGATCAGGTCAAGTGAGGAAAAGCGCTTTCACCTTTGTAAATATATTATTTGAAGGTCAGTACCAGTCAGAGATACGAGTCTCCAGTTTGTATATTCTGCTCCCTGTTTGCTATATTTCCATTCAGTGCATGGCTGGCCCCCGCACCCACTCTCTGCAGTGTAGGAGTGACCCCTGAAAAGACGGGGTCACGCGGGAGGTCATGCTCAATAGCCTAGCTGTTGTTTGCAAAGCACTGTGACAGTTTTAAGTAGATATATTTTTAACCATTTATTTGTAGTCAAGGGGGGAATGAAGAAGGGCTCTCCTTGGCTGCAAGGCACCATCAGGCGGTCTGTCCTGACCGCAAACCCCCTCCGATTTTTTATATCCTAAATTAGTCACAGTGTTTTTGTCCTTCTGTGCGAACACCAGGCCGGAATGAGGTGTTAATGTCTTTATGGATCTCTCCGTTTGAGAATGCAATTATCATATGTTGCAGTTTACTCATGGTACACAAACACAGACAAGTGCATTAGCCAGATGACCTAAGTAGTTCACAGGTCACTAGGAGATTAAGTCGCCTCTTAACATTTCGCATAAATCAAACCAGGTTAAGACAAGGCAACTTTCTCTTCCTAGACATACAGTTTTGGGGTCGCACAGACTTGTGTAAAGACAAGTACATCCAAAAAATTCACAATGATGTGAATGATAGACACCAGAACCAATTTACCATGTGTGTTTTGTTTTTTCGGTCACGGTTCCTCTTTGAGGAGAAAAATTAAAGATGTCATAAATTATCTCTGAGTTATTTTAAAACATTTAATATGGCTGAATGTATTTAAGAGTTAATTTATGGCATATTTTCACCAAAATCATGTTACAGAGGAAAAGCATCACCTTTCGAGTTTGTCTGCACGTACTGCTGATACAAACATTGTTACATTCCACTAAAATACTGAATGAATTATTCAAGTCATCTTGCATGTGTAGTTCAATTGCAAGAGTGCCGAGCCCTTCGGATTGAAAAAAAATGATCTGCATTACTGACTAATTGAAAGTGATGTCATCTCTGGTTTTCTGCATTGTAGGATGGTCACTGCCATCTGCTCCTAATGATGAGACTGACAATCTGAGTGAGCGTCCTCTGTGATGTCATGATGGCCTTTGTATTGATCTTAATGACTGAGGCATTTCTTCGCTGCATTTTTCAGTTGGAATTGTATTCGCATGGTAAGTTGACATACGAAGAAGAGAATCAAGGCAAGCTGGTGATCAGCTTTTTCATCTTGAAAAACTTCAACGATCACGTGACATTATAACACCAACTTGAGCCGACTTAAGTTCTGTGAATAGTTTTTGCATAAATCCCGTTCCTCTTTGTCATAATAACTTTTTCTTCTGGTTCACATATTTCACATTTACCGATTTGTTATGCCATCGCAGCAAATTACAGTTTCTTGATACACTGTGTAAACTGATATTTTGCACGTTTGCATGATTAAGAAATAGCCAACACTGACCAAAACAACTCATTTTATGTCTCAAAGTTGAATGTCACCTCCGACTGCATTTGGAACAATTTTAAAATATGTCACTTTTGCGAACAATTAATCGGTTTTGTTTTTAACTTTTCCGTTTAATCAACATAACCAAGACTGAATGTGCAGAGAAAATAATAACAACATATCATAGTTTAACTATTATGACCCAAATAAATCCAGAGGCATCCAATAAAGTCTTGTGCTCCACATTTCCTGCTAAATTTAAAAAGTTTATGTCACAATGCAAAAGCTAAAAAAATGTCTGTGCCATAATATGTCATATTTTAGCTGGTTCTGAAGAAATCGTGTGATTTGTTTCAGAATCTACTCATGTATGTTAACTGCTTTCAATGTTACGCCCATATTTCTGTTTGTCCTATCATATTTATTTTAATTTTTCCTGCAATTCCAAGGATTTTTCACATTACCAAGCTGTGTGTGTGTGTGTGTTTGTGTGCACACGCTAGGGCCCTCCACCATGAACACTAATATATAGTTTTAAGCGCTTGCCATCTCCAGTCTATTGACTTCAGATCTAGTGGGCTCATCTTTCCCAACAGATGTCCACTCCAAGCATCTGTTTGTATTAGAACTGTAATTGCAGTGATAATAAGCCCATTGATTCAGTATCTAAGGAAATAGTCAATCAGGCCACCCCATTTGTCTTACTTTTCCTGACAGTTTGCCTCCTAGCTAAACACACAGTGCCAGGCCTGAGCGCAGTCGACTGGGCCGGAACGGCAGCTTCTGTCGGGGTGAATTCTGAGCTGCCAGCACAGAGTGACTGATAAGGAGGAAACAAACACAGGTGACCCATTGGCCCTCAACAGGGGGGCTTTGAGAAATAGATGTGTTGATTTGTTTATATTGGCTGTTCCCCTCCCTGATGACTGTCGCCATGTCACATGATATATATCCAGGCAAGGATTCCATGGTGGTGTTGGAGGACTGTTCATGATTTGTCCATTAATTTTACAGGGAGGTGATGGGCTTGTCTTACAGAGTGGTACTGGATTTCTAAGTTACCATATTAAAATCGGACGAATCTCTTTAGTATAAAACATGATGTTTTTGAAGGCATTCCCTAAGGACAACTTGAAGTAATACAGAACAATTTGAAATAACATAAAAACCATAAAAATGGTAACTACATTAGTTTACTACAGAAAACGTTATAGAAGAAAACTAAAGAACATTTCATGTAGAAATAAGAAACGATAGCTTAGCAATGATAGAACTAAGAAATCTATTTGGCTTGTTCTTGTTAATATATCTTAAGAAACAAGTAGTGTGTTACTGTTAATGTCTGTAATTTGGACAATAGCACCATCAAACAGAATAGCCAACATCATAGCAAACACATATTGTCCCTGACTACCATTGGTTGAACAAACAGAAGGCCCAACCCCCAAACATGTTATTGGACTCAACAAGACATAAGTTGCTAAGACATGCAAATGTAGGATGTTTGAATAAACCTTGCAAAGTTCAGAACCTTTACATGACAAATTTCAGCCCCACAAGGTGAGAAACTGGCCAGGGAAAGTGAAGGAATAAATGAATGTATATGTTCATTTTTGTTTAGTACTCATCCTTTTTTTTTAATAGATTTAAAAATAGCATTTTAGAAATGGTGTGAATGAGAGAATGAGAGCATTTGGCTTTCAAATGACCAAGGTTACAGTTCACGTACACACGCCTCAAACTGACTTATTATGATGTGATCTAACCACATCTCTGCCTCCCGAAAGAAACATGACCATTTGATTTTTCCACTCACTTCCCATCCCTACAATTGCCTGTCCTCTGAAAGGCTCCTCCTCCTGCTATACGCTTTTACATGGCCTTCTGAGGCATGAGGCGTATCATTGGAAGTGAAAACATGGCTCTTTCACCCTCTTCCTACTGATAGATGTTGTGCCACTGTGGGTGGACATGGCTGGCTTGTTTGTCCCTGACAACTGACTGTGTTTGCCAGGTGAAGCATTGATGGACCGTGGTGTCTCTTTGTCTGTGGCTACGCTGTGCTGTTAGCCTTCCCACTACCGGCCCGGCCCCTGGAAACGCCTGAGCAGGTGCCCTCAGAAAGGTAGCCGTGCAGAAAGCCCGTCCCCTTTCTCTTTTCTCGCTTTCTCACATTTAATTATCTGATTTCCTCTTCTCCTGCGGTCAGCGAGAGAAAGGAGGTGCTGCTTGCAACTTGTTGCTGTGGAGAGCTGCTGATTGTTCTCCCTGAAGCCGCGGAGAGCCGAAGAAAAGGGGACCTTCTTGTTTCACATCAGATACTAGAAACTCCACACAAGACGGTGTGTCTGTGGTCACTGGACCTGTGTGAAGAGTCAATGAGAGGCACATTTCTGCCATGTCACCTTAGTGCTCCACAAGAGAGGAAATCTTTATTTGGCCTCCTCAGCCCTGAAATCTAGAGCTGTAGTCAGGCAGGATGCCAGATTTTTTTAGGCCAACTTTTTCCAACATTCTATCTTTTTGTTCTTCATCAAATGTTTTATATCTTAGAGAAAAAAGAAATAGTGTTTAGTGAAGATTAAAAGCAAAATTACAAAATATATAAAATGCAATATCCAAGATTTTGTATATTATGTATATATATTATGAGAAAATAATGTCACACTTTATAACATGTTTTTATAGTGAGTGAAATAAGTATATACATGCTAAGCAATAACAATACATTTTTTACAGTTTTTTTGCAGATACAAATGATGAGAAACAGGATTAGAAAGTGTTGCAAGTCAGATTCAAATACACATTAAGGCTTTAAGCACAATTGTGTTGGCACCTCTTTCGTGCATTAGATAATCATTAGCGCATACTGTATCATCGTACATAAAATACTTAGCTTATTATCTCAAAGACAGATGCCGTTCCTATTACAGTCAGCATGACAAAAATGCAAATGACAGTTCACCGGGAGAGAGAGATAGATTGAGAAGAAAATGAACCCCCCACTTATGTCCCGATTGCATTTGAAAATCACCTAATTAGGTGATTATGTCATTAGGGTGATATGTGCATTTCAAAAGACCCCTGTGAGCCACTAAGCCAAGAGCAGAGAGCCTAAGAGGTAATTAATCCATTTAACTCCGAACCCCGATGCCGAGAAAACAATGCGACAGGCAGGCCCGGAGAATGTAGAGGATAGCCTTTCAGAGCCCCTCTTTGAAATATATACTACAATGACAAATGCCCAATTCTTTCCTCAAACACTAGCAAGCATTTCCCAGCCCAATTACTTCACTTTTCCCCCGATAAGGCCGGTCATGCTCGTCCCTACGATGGCAAATTGCGATTTTGATTGTAATTATGTCTAACTTTCGTGAAATGTGATAAGGTTTTTGCCTTTGAATCCCATCGCCGATAATATCATACAGTAAGTTAAGGTAATTAAGGCAGGTAATTCTAGACTTGACATTTCTGGTCTTGGTCAATTACACCCAGCAAAAACAGTTGTCAAGTTTAGTATTGTGTTTCATCAATCATTTTGCATGTTGAATCTATTTAATGGATCATATTCAGCCTGCAATGACATTAAAGTAACAAAT
The DNA here is from genome assembly GCF_024868665.1 of Triplophysa rosa. NCBI lineage: Eukaryota > Metazoa > Chordata > Actinopteri > Cypriniformes > Nemacheilidae > Triplophysa > Triplophysa rosa. Next base: position 10,683,816 of record NC_079897.1, on the reverse strand, counting down.
TATATTACGATTCCCAGCTTAGTGTCAACAAATGTCAGTTGTTTAATAGTCTTTCATCTTTTAAAGTCTTTGTGGCCTGTGATTGCCTTTCAAGTTAATTACTCTAACATGACAATGAAGGCTTACACACTGGCTTCATTCACAGTTCATCGGAGTGGACTTTTTGAACTCTTGAGGTGGACTTTCAAACTTGTGGTGTGTAATCAATAGATGTGAAACAGATTAAAGGACAACAGTGACTTAAGACATTTCCTTCAGGAGCACTTTTGCATTCAATTACTGAGAGTACATGGTTTTGACCAATTCATATGGCAACATTTTAGTGCAGCTTTACTGCAGTAAATAGGAAATATGTAATCAAAGTTGACTGTGTTTTTATTGTGCAGCATAAATGCATGTTTTATTTTTTATTATTTACAATGTTGAAATTATCATTCTTTTTTTCTATTTAAAAAATGAATATTTTCTTTTTAAAATGTTTATTATTCATCTTTATTCATTTAGTCTTTTCAAGTAAATACATAGTACAGGCA